>NC_053026.1:398250916-398341378 GCF_003073215.2 Triticum urartu | reverse complement strand
AAGCTTGGGGGAGTTGATACGTCCATTTTGCATCATGCTTTTATATTGATATTTATTGCATTATGGGCTGTTATTACACATTATATCACAATACTTATGCCTTTTCTCTCTTATTTTACAAGGTTCACATGAAGAGGGAGAATGCCGACAGTTGGAATTCTGGACTGGAAAAGGAGCAAATCTGAGAGACCTATTCTACACAACTCCAAATGTCCTGAAACTTCACGGAGAATTATTTTAGAATATATAAAATATATTGGGCGAAGAAAGCACCAGAGGGGACCCACCAGGCATCCACAAGGGTGGGGGCACGCCCCCTGCCTTGTGGGCCACCTGGCAGGCCTCCGGTGCCCATCTTCTTCTATATGAAGGATTTTACCTGGAAAAAATAAAAAGGAAGCTTTCAGGACGAAGCGCCGCAGTCTCGGGGCAGAACTTGGGCAGAACCAATCTAGGGCTCCGGGGGAGCTGTTCTGCCGGGGAAACTTCCCTCCCAAAGGAGGAAATCAAAGCCATCGTCATCACCAATGATCCTCTCATCGAGAGGGGGTCAATCTCCATCAACATCTTCACCAGCACCATCTCCTCTCAGACCCTAGTTCATCTCTTGTATCCGATCTTTGTCTCAAAACCTCAGATTGGTACCTGTGGGTTGCTAGTAGTGTTGATTACTCCTTGTAGTTGATGCTAGTTGGTTTATTCGGTGGAAGTTCGTATTTCAGATCCTTAATGCTATTCATTACTCCTCTGATTATGAACATGAATATGCTTCATGAGTAGTTACGTTTGTTCCTGAGGACATGGGAGAAGTCTTGTTATAAGTAATCATGTGAATTTGGTATTCGTTCGATATTTTGATGAGATATATGTTGTCTTTCCTCTACTGGTGTTATGTGAACGTCGACTACATGACACTTCACCATGATTTGGGCCTAGGGGAATTCATTGGGAAGTAATAAGTAGATGATGGGTTTCTAGAGTGATAGAAGCTTAAACCCTAGTTTATGCGTTGCTTCGTAAGGGGCTGATTTGGATCCATATGTTTCATGCTATGGCTAGATTTATCTTAATTCTTCTTTCATAGTTGTGGATGCTTGCGAGAGGGGTTAATCATAAGTGGGAGGCTTGTCCAAGCAAGGACAACACCTAAGCACCGGTCCACCCACATATCAATTTATCAAAGTAACGAACGTGAATCATATGAGCTTGATGAAAACTAGCTTGACAGTAATTCCCATGTGTCCTCGGGGGCGCTTTGCTTTATATAAGAGTTCATCCTGGCTTGTCCTTTTGTACAGAAAGGATTAGGCCACCTTACTTCACCTTAGTTACTTCTGTTACTTGTTACCCATTATGAATTATCTATCACACAACTATCTGTTACCAATAATTTCAGTGCTTGCAGAGAATACCTTGCTGAAAACCGCTTATCATTTCCTTCTGCTCCTCGTTGGGTTCGACACTCTTACTTATCAAAAGTACTATGATTGATCCCCTATACTTGTGGGTCATCACTGAAGGAAATATGTCCTAGAGGCAATAATAAAGTTGTTATTTTATATTTCCTTATATCATGATAAATGTTTATTATTCATGCTAGAATTGTATTAACCGGAAACTTAATACATGTGTGGATACATAGACAAAACACTGTGTCCCTAGTAAGCCTCTACTAGACTAGCTCGTTATTCAAAGATGGTCCGGTTTCCTAACCATAGACATATGTTGTTAGTTGATGAATGGGATCACATTATTAGGAGAATGATGTGATGGACAAGACCCATCCGTTAGCTTAGCATATTGATCGTTCAGTTTTATTGCAATTGCTTTCTTCATGTCATATACATATTCCTTTGACTATGAGATTATGCATCTCCCGGATACCGGAGGAATACCTAGTGTGCTATCAAACATCACAACGTAACTGGGTGATTATAAAGATGCTCTATAGGTATATCCGAAGGTGTTTGTTGGGTTGGCATAGATCGAGATTAGGATTTGTCACTCTGAGTATCGGAGAGGTATCTCTGGGCCCTCTCGGTAATGCACATCATAATAAGCCTTGCAAGCAATGTGACTAATGAGTTAGTTGCGGGATGATGTATTACAGAACGAGTAAAGAGACTTGCCGGTAACGAGATTGAACTGGGTATTGAAAGTGCAACTATCCCTGGGTGGTTTTGGTAATTCCTAACAACATATAGCTCATTGAGCTAACATTATTCCAAGATTAATATTTCAGGAAAAGCTCAATGGATGGCATGGCATGGATGAGGAAAGTGGATCCCTCAAAATTATAAGGACAAAATATTGGCTCAAGCTTCAAGATCAAGACTCTATTTTTTATATTTTAGTGATCCAAGATCACATTGAGTCTATAGGAAAAGCCAATACTATCAAAGAGGGATGAGGTGTTGCTTAATGAGCCTCTTGCTTCATGTGCTTAGTGATATGCTCCAAAACCCTCAACTATCTTCCCACATCCACACATGACCTAAACCAAAAGTCAAACTCGGCCCTACCGGTTCTTTCTAAACGGCGCCATCGAGTTTCACATGTCATAGCCACTACCACAAACCCTAGCAATTCGGTTTCACCGATAGGGATCTCGGTCTCACCGAGATAGGATTGCAATTTCTCTGTTTCCCTTCGTAACGTTTCGGTCTAACCGAAGTGAGTGATCGGTCCCACCGAGATTGCAATGTAAATTCTCTGTTTCCCTTTCGTAACATTTCGGTCTCACCGAAAAGAGCGAATCGGTCCCACCGAGTTTACCTGACCAACTCTTTGGTTAGCTTATTACCAAAATCGGTCCCACCGAGTTTGTGTAATCGGTCACACCGAGATTACGTTATGCCCTAACCCTAACCATATCGGTCCTACCGAGTTGCATCTCAGTCCCACCGAATATCCTAACGGTCACTAGGTTTGCTAAATCGGTCCGACCGAGTTTAACGATTCGGTCCCACCGAGTTTGGCAGATTGTGTGTAACGGTTAGATTTTTTGTGGAGGCTATATATACCCCTCCACCAACTCTTCATTCGTGGAGAGAACCATCAGAACATGCCTACACTTCCAATACACATTTTCTGAGGGAGAACGACCTACACTTGTGTTGAGCTCAAGATATTCCATTCCAACCATATGAATCTTGATCTCTAGCCTTCCCCAAGTTGCTTTCCACTCAAATCTTCTTTCCACCAAATCCAAATCCTGTGAGAGAGAGTTGAGTGTTGGGGAGACTATCATTTGAAGCATAAGAGCAAGGAGTTCATCATCAACACACCATTTGTTACTTCTTGGAGAGTGGTGTCTCCTAGATTGGCTAGGTGTCACTTGGGAGCCTCCGACAAGATTGTGGAGTTGAACCAAGGAGTTTGTAAGGGCAAGGAGATCGCCTACTTCGTGAAGATCTACCGCTAGTGAGGCAAGTCCTTCGTGGGCGACGGCCATGATGGAATAGACAAGGTTGCTTCTTCGTGGACCCTTCGTGGGTGGAGCCCTCCGTGGACTCGCGCAACCATTACCCTCCATGGGTTGAAGTCTCCATCAACGTGGATGTACGATAGCACCACCTATCGGAACCACGCCAAAAACATCCGTGTCTCCAATTGCGTTTGAATCCTCCAAACCCTTCCCTTTACATTCTTGCAAGTTGCATGCTTTACTTTCCGCTGCTCATATACTCTTTTGCATGCTTGCTTGAATTGTGTGGAGATTGCTTGACTTGTGCTAAGATAGCTAAAATCTGCCAAGAACTAAAATTGGGAAAAGGATATATTTTTATTTGGTCAAGTAGTCTAATCACCCCCCCTCTAGACATACTTCCGATCCTACAAGTGGTATCAGAGCTTTGGTCTCCATTTGCTTTGATTTCCATAGCTTTTGGTGATCATAGCCTTGGTTTCACAACCTAGGAGAGTATGGCATCTAGCGAGGGAAATTACCACCGTAGAGGTCCTTACTTTGATGGTACTAATTTTGCTAGTTGGAAGCATAAGATGAAAATGCATATTCTTGGACATAACCCCTCCGTTTGGGCTATTGTGTGTGTTGGTTTGCAAGGTGACTTCTTTGATGGGAAAGAACCAAACCGTGAAGCTACCGCGGAAGATTTGAAGATGCTGCAATACAACGCTCAAGCTTGTGATATCCTCTTCAACGGATTGTGCCCCAAAGAATTCAACAAAATCAGCCATCTTGACAATGCAAAGGAAATTTGGGATACTTTGATTGATATGCACGAAGGTACCGACTCCGTCAAGGAATCCAAATTGGATGTGCTTCAAAGTCAACTTGACAAGTTCAAAATGAAGGATGGTGAAGGTGTCGTTGAAATGTACTCTAGGCTTGCTCTTATCACAAATGAGATTGCCGGCTTAGGGAGTGAAGAGATGACCGATAGATTCATCATCAAGAAGATCCTAAGAGCCTTGGACGGAAAATATGATACCGTGTGCACATTGATCCAAATGATGCCCAATTACAAAGATCTCAAGCCAACCGAAGTCATTGGAAGAATTGTTGCTCATGAGATGTCACTCAAGGATAAAGAGGAACTTCACAATAAATCAAGTGGTGCTTACAAAGCCTCCTGTGAAGCCCCCACATCATCAAGTGAGAAACAACTTTCCTACTCTGATAGCATCTCTGAACGGCAGGTACCCTCAACCGCCGTAACGAAGGAATGAATCTATTAAGTGGGAAAGAGCCCTCGTGGCAGCTATATCCGCGAGGATTCCAAGTGTTCTAATTCATCTCGTTACAGACCCACATCAAACACAAACCTTCAATGAAGAATTGAGCTTAATGGTAAAGAAATTCAACAAGTTCTACAAGAGTAGAAGCAAAGATAGAAGCTCCAAGTCAAGGTCCTACAATGACAAAAGATCTTCTAGTCGAGAGTGAAACTGCTACAATTGTGGAAGGCCCGGACACTATTCCAATGAGTGTACGGCTCCCTACAAAAGAAGAGAAGATTCTCCCAAGAGAAGGAGTATAAGAGAAGAATCACCATCTAGAGAAAGAAGGAGTAGAGATGATCGTTATGAACGAAGATACTCACGGAGAAGCAAGGATTCGGAAAGAAAGGACAAGTCATCAAGGAGCTACACAAAATGAAGACATCAAGCTCATATTGGTGAATGGGTATCCGGCTCCGACTCCGACAACCACTCCGAGAGAAGTTATCACTCCGATTCCAAATATACTCAAGATGAAGGAGTTGCCGATCTAGCACTTGTGTCAACCAACTCCTACGACATATTTGACTCACCAGATGAAGGAGTTGGAACATGCTTCATGGCTAAAGGCCCAAAGGTATCACACCTCGAGTATGTTGATTTCAATAGTGATGAAGATGAATTGTTAGGTGATGATGATTTACTTGTTGACAAATCTAGTGATGAATACTATGATGAAACGTCAATTAATCATGCTAATCAAGATAAAATAATGACAATTATAAGGAGAAAATTGAGTCTCTAACTAAAGAACTAAACACTCTTAAGTTAGCTCATGAAACTATCTTAGGAGATCATCGAGAACTTTTAAGGACACATGAGAAATTACGCTTTGAAAAGCTCAACCTTAAGCAAGAGCATGAGTTCTTAAAAGCAATCAATGATGATCTTCGTAAGAAAAGTTCTTCTTACATTGCCAAGCGTTTACTCTTATCCACTTACATGCCTCAAGTCAAGTCTAGTAATAAGAACAAGAAAGATTCCTCTTCTAGTAGTAACAATGATCATGCTAAATCCAATATTGTTGCTTCTAGTAGTTCTCTTGATTCCACTAATGATTCTCTTAGCCAAGTTACACTTGAGCAAGAAAATAGCTTATTGAAGGGAATTATAGAGAAAGGATTTTACAAGAGCCTTGCCGGAAGTAAGCAATTCGAGGAAATTGTACGCAAGCAAGGAAGGCACCGGAAGAATCAAGGTGTTGGTTTTGAACAAAAGTTCAATGCCAATGGATTTGAATGGGAAGAAGATCAATACCCCAAGACGAAGTTTGTTCCTCAACAAGAGAAGTATGATCCCACTTCTTTCAAAGGGACACAAGCTCAAGATGATCTTCCACCACAAGACTACAAGCAAAAAGGCAAGGACAAGCTTCAAGAGGAAATTGATGCATTTGAAGAAGCTCCTAAGACCTTAGTCAAGTGGATTCCCAAGACTACTTCAAGTTCCACTTCATCAAGTACAACTACAACACCAAGGATTCCCATCAAGATGGTGTGGATCCAAAAGAAGAAGAACTAGAGAGTTCTTGAGGGTGACTCCGCCAACATATTTCACTCTCATTATCTTGGCAATAACAAGTGCAATCAACTTGCACATCTTGCACTAGTTCAAGGAGTCACAAACCCTCTTGTTGGTAAGACAAGGGACAAGGTAACCTAAAAGCTTTCATAGACATCATCTTGTGTGTGCATCACTCTATGTCTATGGATATCCTTGTTTCTTCCTTGTGGGACTAACCCGTGTAGGTATTGAAAGTGCAACTCACTCCAATGGATAGCTCCAAAAGATCTACATCAACATTGAGCATCCACATCTTCAACATCTACATGAAGTCATCATCGACAAAAACCAAGGTTAGTTCATCCCTCTTAGGGGGGATATCACATCTAGGGGGAGCTTTACTCTAAGACTTGAGCTAAAGCAACTCTAATGGTGTAAACACAACAATGCTTTATGTAAAAGTGGTAACCCCACTTGTGCTTAAACAATGAGTATGACCTATGATCAAATGTTCTCATTTGACTCCTAAGTCAATATACTCATATATAGATGACCTAGTCATCGCAAATTGCTTGATAGATGCTAGAATTGGTTGTGCATGCTTTGCCACATATTTCAATTGTCATTTTATTGTGTGAGCATGTTGATTGCATATTTTACTCATTCGAGGACATCCACTTGTTGTTTTGATTGATTGGTTTTCTTTTCTCTTGCCAAGTGGATGGACAAGAATGCCTAAGAACCCTCTCTATCTATCTATGCTTTTCTCGTCTCAAACTCTATTCATGCTACATCACAAAATTTGATCAAGTCAAATTCAAACCACTCTGTGTGAGGAGCACTCGGAGTCCCCGATTTGTCATAGACTTAAACTTCCAAAACTTCTTTGTGCTTTTCGGTCTGACCGATTCCTACATTTCGGTCATACCAAGATCACTAAGTCGATCTATGTTTTCACCTCGGTGCAACCGATTTGAACTTTTCGGTCACACCGAGTTGCTATAACTGTCAACAGTTATCCATCTCGGTGCCACCGAGTTGTTCCACTCGGTCACACGGATAGGGTCGGGCTATATATACTCACGGGCAAAATTTTGGAAATTTCTCCGAAACCTCTTCGCCCGAGCATAGCTCGCTCTACCTCCTGGGTCTCCGGATCGTCCTCCTCATTGCCAGCTGCCTCCTATCGCTGGTCTCCGCCGCCGTCAACGGATTTCGTTTCCGCCGTTGCCGCCGTAGCGAGTTCACCGCCGAACTAGGGTATGGACTCGATCACAGTGCTATCCCCGTCTGATTCCTAGCACATTGTGTTCATTATGATTCTTGCTACAATTGAAACACTCATATCCAGTTAAAACAATTCTTAGAATAGATGCGATTCAAAAATTTAGGTTTAGGTTTCCGTCGAAATCATCTTGGACCCACCGGGTTGCGGAAATCGGTGCCACCGATTCGTCCACGGCCATTGCACATGTGGTTCTCGGTCTGACCGAGAACTGCAAATCGGTGTGACCGAGTTCAGGACTTTGTGAAACCCTAGCAGTCTCGGTGCCACCGAACTGTGACTCGGTCTGACCGAGTTCACTAGTTTTGGTTCCAAAAGCTACTTCGGTATCACCGAGTTTGCAAATCGGTTGATCCAAAATGCTTTCTGTAGAAAACTAAAACTAAGTTTTTGACTCATTCTTTTGCAAAAATCTGTGCATTTTGTGATGCTCATCCACTCTATCTCATCTATAATCTATTCAAAGGGTCAGCAGTCAGAGTTTGCAACATGTCTGATCAGAGTGACAGCCAGAACAAATCAGAGGAGCAGGTTCACATGAGTGAGGGCACTAGTCCCTCTAGTAGCTCTGATGAGGGTAGCAGGAGCACCCCAAGCAACATGCCTAAAGCTGCCACTAGAGCTAGTAGGAAGAGAACTTCTGAGTCTGAGGATGAAGACTATGTGGCAGAGGAGGAAGCCACATCCAAGAAGAAGGTGCTTAAGAAATAATATGGCTCAGCTGTAGCCACAAAGCCTGGAATGCAGAAAAAGGCACCTGCAAGGAGAGTTCCCACATCTAAGCCTAGGAAGGCTATAACTGAAGAAACCATGAAGTTTACCATGGAATCTGAAGAGGAAGCAGGTGGCCAAGACAAGAAGAAGAAGAGAGCCAGAACTACTACTGCCAGAGTTCTTGGCAAACCCTCCATGAGGAGAGGCTCTGAGGGAGAAGAAGAAGAAGAAGAAGAGGTTGCTGCACCAGCACCCAAGGCACAGAAGCTTATGGGTGATGCCATAAGGATATGGGCTGCTTCATCCAAGCCCAAAGAGGCACCCAAGGCTTCATCCAAGCCCAAGAGTGCACCAAAGAGGAACACTAGGAACATATCTGCTACTGAGAAGAACAAGGCCCCAGTGCCTGATGTTGCTGCTGAAGAAGAAGAAGAAGAAGAAGAAGAAGGAAAAGTTCTCAGGAAGCTCAAGCCCAAGATTCCAGACCACAACGATGCTCATCCTGTGGCTGAGGACATGAAAATCAGGAGAGATTCAGGGCTGAGGAAATGGAGAGAGGAAGATCCATATGCTTCAAGGGAAAAGTTCTCAGGAAGCTCAAGCCCAAGATTCCAGACCACAACGATGCTCATCCTGTGGCTGAGGACATGAAAATCAGGAGAGATTCAGGGCTGAGGAAATGGAGAGAGGAAGATCCATATGCTTCAAGGAGAAGAACTGCTGTGGATTACAGGTTCCACACAAAGGAACAGCAAGATTTCTATGAGACAGTGCTGCTGGATAAGAAACCCATAGTGTGTGACATGAGATGGGTTGACTGGGAGTATATCAAGGAAAACGAAGAACACTATCCTGGAGTGCTTGACAGCTTCAAAGCTTGTGGAGTTGTAGACTTTGTTGGGCAGAAGCTCACAAAGTGGAATGAGGAGCTCATTATGCAACTCTACTCCACAACACATTTCTATACAGATGGCAGGATAGTTTGGATGTCAGAAGGCACTAGATACCAATCTACAGTTGCAGAATGGGCTCAGCTGATCAATGCCCCAGAAGAGCAGGAAGATGACTTGGATATCTATGCCAAGAAGAAGATGGGTCACAATTCCATGTCAAACATGTACAAGGAGATCCCAGATAAAGCTCTTGAAACTTTCAAGTTTGGATCAGTTCACTTCCTTCTGTCAGGGCTGCCTACAATCAACTGGATTCTAAGGCACACTCTCTTGCCCAAGTCAGGTGATCACAAGATGATCAGAGGCCATGCAATAAACTTGCTTCACATATTTTATGTGCCACAGAAGTTCAAGGTGATGAGCCTCATAGTTGAGACCATCAAGAGAACAACAGCTGATCAGAAGAGGAGCTGTGGATATGCCCCACAAATTCAGGAGTTGATTAACTCGAAGATGGGCACAGGCATATATCTGTTGGATAAGGAACACCTGCCCATCCATCCAGACTTTGAGGACAATCAAGTTGTGATGAATGAGAATGAATCATCATCTGCACAAGCACAAGCAAAGAAGGAGAAGGCAAAGATGGAGAAAGCTGCCAGGATGCCAACTCAAGAGGAGGCATCTGAGTACTTTTTGAAGAACAAGTAGGAGCAGCTCGGTTACCTGATTGCATCAACTCTGAGCATTGAGAAAGGACTGGCCACCCTGACTCGAAACCAAGAGAGCCTGGAAAGAATCATGGAACAAAAGTTCTATGACCTAGATGTGAAAGTAACTGAGATTCAGTCTGCTGTGGAGCAACTACAGGATGATATGCAGGACAGGAAGGGCAAGACCACAATTGATGCATTTGCCAGAGTGCCCAGAGCTCAGAGATCATCTGCAGTGCCAGTTCCTGACACCAGAGCCACCACTTCTGCACCAGCTACAGCCTCAGTTCCACCAGCTCCAGCTCCTACCCCAGCAGCTCCAACTACATCTACTGAAGCTTTCATCCTTGGCGTCATCCGGACTCCACCAACTGAAGACCAAGCCTGAGAGTCGTTTAGTGCTATGCATTTTCTATGAACTTTTTGGTAACTTGTTGCCAAAGGGGGAGAAAATGTATAGATCATAGGCTTCGAGAGAGAGAGTTTGCATTTGTTCTCTCTTGTCTTCTTGGTTGAACTTTATTTGCTTTTGAGTGCTTGAGATACTATGCCTTAATCTGTGAGACATTGATGATCATGTGTTTGATCATAAGCTACACTTAATGCTTGTTGGATGTTACTATCAGTTTATCCTTATTTTGATCATTCACTTTGCTTGGTGATGAGTGCATGTATTTAATTCTTATCATTTTGAGCGCTCCACCAAGATGTATGTGACATGAAAGAGTAACCCATGATCCTAACTCCTTGTGCATTTGCAGTCCAAAGCAAATCTTAAAATATGCACAAATTTAGGGGGAGCTCTTGCTTATCACATACTTCTCAAAGCGACGATATATTTCTCTCTTATTATCATTTGTTGAAGCTTTGATCTATATGTTATCATCAATTACCAAAAAGGGGGAGATTGAAAGTGCAACTATCCCTGGGTGGTTTTGGTAATTCCTAACAACATATAGCTCATTGAGCTAACATTATTCCAAGATTAATATTTCAGGAAAAGCTCAATGGATGGCATGGCATGGATGAGGAAAGTGGATCCCTCAAAATTATAAGGACAAAAGATTGGTTCAAGCTTCAAGATCAAGACTCTACATTTTATATTTTAGTGATCCAAGATCACATTGAGTCTATAGGAAAAGCCAATACTATCAAGGAGGGATGAGGTGTTGCATAATGAGCCTCTTGCTTCATGTGCTTAGTGATATGCTCCAAAACCCTCAACTATCTTCCCACATCCACACATGACATAAACCAAAAGTCAAACTCGGCCCTACCGGTTCTTTCTATCCGGCGCCACCGAGTTTCACATGTCATAGCCACTGCCACAAACCCTAGCAATTCGGTTTCACCGATAGGGATCTCGGTCTCACCGAGATGGGATTGCAATTTCTCTGTTTCCCTTCATAACGTTTCGGTCTAACCGAAGTGAGCGATCGGTCCCACCGAGATTGCAATGTAAATTCTCTGTTTCCCTTTCGTAACATTTCGGTCTCACCGAAAAGAGCGAATTGGTCCCACCGAGTTTACCTGACCAACTCTTTGGTTAGCTTATTGCCAAAATCGGTCCCACCGAGTTTGTGTAATCGGTCACACCGAGATTACGTTATGCCATAACCCTAACCATATCGGTCCTACCGAGTTGCATCTCAGTCCCACCGAATATCCTAACGGTCACTAGGTTTGCTAAATCGGTCCGACCGAGTTTAACGATTCGGTCCCACCGAGTTTGGCAAATTGTGTGTAACGGTTAGATATTGTGTGGAAGCTATATATACCGCTCCACCCACTCTTCATTCGTGGAGAGAACCATCAGAACATGCCTACACTTCCAATACAGATTTTCTGAGAGAGAACGACCTACACTTGTGTTGAGCTCAAGATATTCCATTCCAACCATATGAATCTTGATCTCTGGCCTTCCCCAAGTTGCTTTCCACTCAAATCTTCTTTCCACCAAATCCAAATCCTGTGAGAGAGAATTGAGTGTTGGGGAGACTATCATTTGAAGCAGAAGAGCAAGGAGTTCATCATCAACACACCATTTGTTACTTCTTGGAGAGTGGTGTCTCCTAGATTGGTTAGGTGTCACTTGGGAGCCTCCGACAAGATTGTGGAGTTGAACCAAGGAGTTTGTAAGGGCAAGGAGATCGCCTACTTCGTGAAGATCTACCGCTAGTGAGGCAAGTCCTTCGTGGGCGACGGCCATGATGGAATAGACAAGGTTGCTTCTTCGTGGACCCTTCGTGGGTGGAGCCCTCCGTGGACTCGCGCAACCGTTACCCTCCGTGGGTTGAAGTCTCCATCAACGTGGATGTACGATAGCACCACCTATTGGAACCATGCCAAAAACATCCGTGTCTCCAATTGCGTTTGAATCCTCCAAACCATTCCCTTTACATTCTTGCAAGTTGCATGCTTTACTTTCTGCTGCTCATATACTCTTTTGCATGCTTTCTTGAATTGTGTGGAGATTGCTTGACTTGTGCTAAGATAGCTAAAATCTGCCAAGAACTAAAATTGGGAAAAGGATAGATTTTTATTTGGTCAAGTAGTCTAATCACCCCCCTCTAGACATACTTCCGATCCTACAGGTATGAAGATACCGACGATCGAATCTTGGGCAAGTAACATACCGAATGACAAAGGGAATTACGTATGTTGTCATAATGGTTCGACCGATAAAGATCTTCGTAGAATATGTAGGAGCCAATAGGAGCATCCAGGTTCCGCTATTGGTTATTAACCGGAGAGGTGTCTCGGTCATGTCTACATAGTTCTCGAACCCATAGGGCCGCACGCTTAACGTTCGATGATGATTTAGTATTATATGAGTTATGTGATTTGGTGACCTAATGTTGTTCGGAGTCCTGGATGAGATCACGGACATGACGAGGAGTCTCAAAATGGTTGAGAGGTAAATATTGACATATAGGACGATGGTATTCAGACACCGGAAGTACTCTAGAGGGTACCAGGTACTTATCGGGTCAGCGGAAAGGAGTTTCGGGCACCCCCGGCAAAGATATGGGTCTTATGGGACAAGTGAGGGAACACACCAGCCCTGGTGCACCCTTATAGTGGCCAGCCCTATGAGGAGGAGAAGGAAAGAGGGGAGGGCAAGGAAAGTGTGGATTGGGATTCCTACTTCCTTCCCTCTCTCCCCTCTTTCCTTCCACCTTGGTTATATATGGCAGGGGGCGCGCGGCTTGGGAGGGACTCCAAGTAGGATTCCTCCTACTTGGGGCACCCCCCTTGGCTGCTCCCTCTCCCTCCCACCTATATATATGAGGGGGAGGCGCCTAGAACACACAACAACATCTGTTAGCCGTGTGCGGCGCCTCCCATCGTAGATTACACCCTCGGTCATATTCTCGTAGTGCTTAGGCGAAGCCCTACGCGGATCACTTCGCCATCATCGTCACCACACCGCTGTGCTGACGGAACTCATCTACTTCCTCGACACTTTGCTGGATCAAGAGTTCGAGGGACATCATCGAGCTGAACGTGTGCAAAACTCGGAGGTGCCTTATGTTCGGTGCTTGATCGGTCGAAACAAGAAGTTCGACTACATCAACCGCGTTGTCAAACGCTTCCGCTTTCGGTCTACGAGGGTACGTAAACACACTCTCCCCCTCTCGTTGCTATGCATCTCCTAGATAGATCTTGTGTGAGCGTAGGAATTTTTTTTTGAAATTGCATGCTACATTTCCCAACAGTGGCATCAGAGCCAAGTTTATGCGTAGATGATATGCGCGAGTAGAACACAAAGTGTTGTGGGCGGTGATAGTCATACTGCTTACCACCAATGTCTTATTTTGATTCGGCGGTATTGTTGGATGAAGCGGCCTGGACCAACCTTGCATGACCACGTTCATGAGACTGGTTCCACCGACAGACATGCAACTAGTTTTGCATAAAGGTGGCTGGCGGGTGTCTGTTTCTCCAACTTTAGTTGAATCGAATTTGACTGCGGCCGGTCCTTGTTGAAGGTTAAAACAACAAACTTGATAAATCACCGTTGTGGTTTTGATGCGTAGGTAAGAACGGTTCTTGCTAGAAGCCCATAGCAGCCACGTAAAACTTGCAACAACAAAGTAGAGGACGTGTAACTTGTTTTTGTAGGGCATGTTGTGATGTGATATGGTCAAGACATGATGTGATATACGTTATTGTATGAGATGATCATGTTTTTTAAAAGTTACTGGCAACCGGCAGGAGCCTTATGGTTGTCTCTTTATTGTATAAAATGCAAACGCCATGTAATTGCTTTACTTTATCACTATGCGTTAGCGATAGTTGTACAAGCAATAGTTGGCGAGATGACCACGACGCTATGATGGAGATCAAGGTGTCAAGCCGGTGATGATGGAGATCATGATGGTGCTTTGGAGATGGATATCAAAGCCACAAGATGATGATGGCCATATCATGTCACATGTTTTCATTGCATGCAATGTTTATCTTTTATGCATCTTATTTTGCTTAGTATGGTGGTAGCATTATAAGATGATCCCTTAACAAAATTTCAAGGTATAAGTGTTCTCCCCGAGTATGCACCATTGCGACAGTTCATCGTGTTGAGACACCACGTGATGATCGGGTGTCATAGGCTATATGTTCACATACAATGGGTGCAAGACAGTTTTGCACATGCGGAATACTCGGTTTAAACTTGACGAGCCTAGCATGTACAGACATGGCCTCGGAACACTGGAGACCGAAAGGTCGAACGTGAATCATATAGTAGATATCATCAACATAGAGATGTTCACCATTGATGACTACTCCATCTCACGTGATGATCAGACATGGTTTAGTTGATTTAGATCACGTGTCATTTAGATGACTTGAGGGATGTCTATCTAAGTGGGAGTTCTTAAGTAATTTGATTAATTGAACTTAATTTATCATGAACTTAGTCCTTATAGTATTTGTGTATCTATGTTGTAGATCAATAGCTCGCGTATAGCTCCCCTATTTTATTTTTTGATATGTTCCTAGAGAAAACTAAGTTGAAAGATGATTGTAGCAATGATGCGGACTGGGTTCGTGATCTAAGGATTATCCTCATTGCTACACAGAAGAATTATGTCCTTAATGCACCGTTAGGTGACAGACCTATTGCAGGAGCAGATGCAGACGTTATGAATGTTTGACAAGCTCGGTATGATGACTACTTGATAGTTTAGTGTGCCATGCTTTACGGCTTAGAACCTGGACTTCAAAAACGTTTTGAACGCCACGGAGCATATGAGATATTCCAGGTATTGAAATTGGTATTTCAGACTCATGCCCATGTCGAGAGGTATGAGACCTCTATCAAGTACTTTTCCTACAAGATGGAGGAGAATAGCTCAACCAGTGAGCATGTACTCAGAATGTCTGGGTACTACAATCATTTGAATCAAGTGGGAGTTAATCTTCCACATAACATAATGATTGACAGAGTTCTCTAGTCACTATCACCAAGTTACTAGAACTTCGTGATGAACTATAATATGCAAGGGATGATGAAAATGATTCCCAAGCTCTTCGCGATGCTGAAATCAGCGAAGGTAGAAATCAAGAAAGAGCATCAAGTGTTCATGGTTAACAAGACCACTAGTTTCAAGAAAAGGGCAAGGGAAAGAAAGGGAACTTCAAGTAGAATGGTAAGCAAGTTGCCACTCCCGTGAAGAAGCCCAAAGCTAGACTGATCTCGCTTGAAGCTATGTCGGTATTTCCTCAGAGGAAGGGATGATGCAGCACAGTGGCGGTAGGTATTTCCCTCATATATGAAACCAAGGTTACCGAACCAGTAGGAGAGCCAAGCAACACAACGTAAATAGCCCCTGCACACAGATATCAAATCCTCACAACCCGACGTGTTAAAGGGGTTGTCAATCCCTTCCAGGGTACGGCGCCTCAAGATAGGCAAACGCACATGAGATAAATGTGTAGTAGATTGAAAGATAGATCGCAAATAAAATAAATAGAAATAAAATGCATCAAGGTATTTTTGTATTTTTGGATTAATAGATCTGAAAATAAATGCAAGAGAAAAGTAGATCGCAAAGGCAAATATATGAGAAAGAGACCTGGGGGCCGTAGGTTTCACTAGTGGCTTCTCTCGAGAAAAATAGCAAACGGTGGGTAAACAAATTACTGTTGAGCAATTAATAGAACTTCAAATAATCATGACGATATCCAGGCAATGATCATTATATAGGCATCACATCCAAGATTAGTAGACCGACTCCTGCCTGCATCTACTACTATTAGTCCACACATCGACCGCTATCCAGCATGCATCTAGTGTATTAAGTTCATCGACAAACGGAGTAATGCAATAAGAATGATGACATGATGTAGACAAGATCTATCTATGTAGAGATAGACCCCATCATTTTATCCTTATTAGCAACGATACATATGTGTCGGTTCCCTTTCTGTCACTGGGATCAAGCACCGTAAGATCGAACCCACTACAAAGCACCTCTTCCCATTGCAAGATAAATAGATCAAGTTGGCCAAACAAAACCCAAATATCAGAGAAGAAATACGAGGCTATAAGCAATCATGCATATAAGAGATCAAAGAAACTCAAATAAATTTCATGGATATAAAAAGATAGATCTGATCATAAACTCAAAGATCATCGATCCCAACAAACACACCGCAAAAGAGTTAGATCATATGGATCTCCAAGAGACCATTGTATTGAGAATTCAGCAAGAGAGAGAAAGCCATCTAGCTACTAACTACGGACCCGAAGGTCTACAAAGAACTACTCACACATCATCGGAGAAGCACCAATGGAGGTGGTGAACCCCATCCGAGATGGTGTCTAGATTGGATCTGGTGGTTCTGGACTCTGCGACGGCTGGATGAATATTTCTTCGATGCCTTTAGGGTTCTGGAAATATTGGGGTATTTATAGAGCAAAGAGGCGGTTTGGGGGGCACCTGAGGTGGGCACAACCCACCAGGGTGTGCCTGGGCCTCCTGGCGCGCCCTGGTGGGTTGTGCCCCCCTCGGGGAACCCCCAGGCGCAGCAAGGGCCCGTTGTGTTCCTTATAGCCCATAAAAATTCTCTGTAAAGTTTCGGGGCATTTGGATTCCGTCTGATATTGATTTTCTGCGATGTAAAAAACATGGAAAAAACAGCAACTGGCACTTCGCACTATGTCAATAGGTTAGTACCAAAAAATGATATAAAATGACTATAAATGATTATAAAACATCCAAGATTGATAATATAACAGCATGGAACAATCAAAAATTATAGATACGTTGGAGACGTATCATAGACCCAAACTTGAAACTGAGTGCTTCTACTGCAAAGGAAATGGTCACTGGAAGTGGAACTGTCCCAAAAACTTGGCGGATCAGAAGGATGGCAAAGTGAACAAAGGTATATTTGATATACATGTTATTGATGTGTACTTTACTAGTGTTTGTAGAAATCCCTAGGTATTTGATACCGGTTCAGTTTCTAAGATTAGTAACTCGAAATGGAGTTGTAAAATGAACAGAGACTACTTAAGGGCGAGGTGACGATGTGTGTTGGAAGTGATTCCAAGGTTGATAAGATCACCATCGCATACTCCCTCTACCTTCAGGATTAGTGTTGAGCCTAAATAAATGTTATTTGGTGTTTGCGTTGAGCATGAATATAATTGGATCATATTTATTGCAATACGGTTATTCGTTTAAGTCAGAGAATAATTGTTGTTCTGTTTACGTTAATAAAACCTTCTATGGTCATACACCCAATGTGAATGGTTTATTGAATCTCGATCATAGTGATACACATATTCATAATATTGATGCCAAAAGATGCAAAGTTGATAATGATAGTGCAACATATTTGTGGCACTGCCGTTTAGGTCATATTGGTGTAAAGCGCATGAAGAAACTCCATGCAGATGGACTTTTGGAATCAATTGATTATGAATCGTTTGATACTTGCGAACCATGCCTCATGGGCAAGATGACTAAAAATCTGTTCTTCGAAACAATGGAGCGAGCCAATAACTTATTGGAAATAATACATATCGATGTATGCGGTCCAATGAGTGTTGAATCTCGCGGCGGGTATCGTTATTTTCTGACCTTCACAGATGATTTGAGCAAATGTGGGTATATCTACTTAATGAAACACAAGTCTGAAACATTTGAAAAGTTCAAAGAATTTCATAGTGAAGTGGAGAACCATCGTAACAAGGAAATAAAGTTTCTACGATCTGATCGCGGAGGCGAATATTTGAGTTATGAGTTTGGCCTTCATTTAAAACAATGTGGAATAGTTTCACAACTCACGCCACCTGGAACACCACAACGTAATGGTGTATCCGAGCGTCGTAACCGTACTTTATTAGATATAGTGCGATCTATGACGTCTCTTACCGAATTACCACTATCGTCTTGGGTTTATGCATAAGACACAGCTGCATTCACGTTAAATAGGGCACCGTATAAATCCGTTGAGATGACACCGTATGAACTATGGTTTGGCAAGAAACCTAAGCTGTCGTTTCTTAAAAGTTGGGGTTGCGACACTTATGTCAAAAGGCTTCATCCTGATAAGCTCGAACCCAAATCGGAGCAGTGCGTCTTCATAGGATACCCTAAGGAAACAATTGGGTACACCTTCTACCATAGATCCGAAGGCAAGATTTTTGTTGCCGAGAATGGAACCTTTCTAGAGAAGGAGTTTCTCTCGAAAGAAGTGAGTGGGAGGAAAGTAGAACTTGATGAGGTAATTGTACCTTCTCTTGAATTGGAAAGTAGCACATCAGTGAAACCCGTTCCGGTGATGCCTACACTAACTAGAGAGGAAGCTAATGATGATGATCATGAAACTTCAAATCAAGTTACTACTGGACCTCGTAGGTCGAACAGAGCACGTTCCGCACCAGAGTGGTACAGTAATACTGTCCTAAAAGTCATGTTATTAGACCATGGTGAACCTACAAACTATGAAGAAGCTATGATGAACCCAGATTCCGACAGTTGGTTTGAGGCCATGAAAATCTGAGATAGGATCCATGTATGAGAACAAAGTGTGGACTTTGGTGGACTTGCCCAATGATTGGCAAGCCATTGAGAATAAATGGATCTTCAAGAGGAAGACGGACACTGATGGTAGTGTTACTATCTACAAAGCTTGACTTGTCGCAAAAGGTTTTCGACAAGTTCAAGGTGTTGACTACGATGAGATTTTCTCACTCGTAGCGATGCTTAAGTTTGTCTGAGTCATGTTAGCAATTGCCGCATTTTATAAAATCTGGCAAATGGATGTCAAAACTATATTCCTTAATGAATTTATTAAAAGAAGAGTTGTATATGATGCAACCAAAAAGGTTTTTTCAATACTAAAAATGCTAACAAAGTGTGGAAACTCCAGCAATCCATCTATGGACTGGTGCAAGCATCTCAGAGTTGGAATATACACTTTGATAAGGTGATCAAAGCATATGGTTTTATACAGACTTATGGTGAAGCCTGTATTTACAAGAAAGTGAGTGGGAGCTCTGTAGCATTTCTGATATTATATGTGGATGACATATTATTGATTGGAAATTATATAGAATTTCTGGATAGCATAAAAGGATACTTGAATAAGAGTTTTTTCAATGAAAGATGTCAGTGAAGCTGCTTACATATTAGGCATCAAGATCTATAGAGATAGATCAAGACGCTTGATAAGACTTTCAATGAGCACATACCTTGACAAGATTTTGAAGGTGTTCAAAATGCATCAGTCAAAGAAGGAGTTCTTGTCTGTGAGTACATACCTTGCAAGGTGTGAAGTTGAGTAAGACTCAAAACCCGGCCACGGCAGAAGATAGAGAGAGAATGAAAGTCATTCCCTATGCCTCAGCCATAGGTTCTATAAAGTATGCCATGCTGTGTACCAGATCTATTGTATACCCTGCCATGAGTTTGGCAAGGGGGTGCAATAGTGATCTAGGAGTAGATCACTGGACACTGGTCAAAATTATCCTTAGGTACCTAAAGAGGACTAAGGAAATGTTTCTCGGCTATGGAGGTGACAAAGAGTTTATCGTAAAGGGTTTGACACTGATCCGGATGACTCTGAGTCTCAATCTGGATACATATTGAAAGTGGAAGCAATTAGCTAGAGTAGCTCCATGCAGAGCATTGTAGACATAGAAATTTGCAAAATACGTACTGATCTGAATGTGGCAGACCCGTTGACTAAACTTCTCTCACAAGCAAAACATGATCACACCTTAGTACTCTTTGGGTGTAAATCACATAGCGATGTGAACTAGATTATTGACTCTAGTAAACCCTTTGGGTGTTGGTCACATGGCAATGTGAACTATGGGTGTTAATCGCATAAAGATGTGAACTGTTGGTGTTAAAACACATGGCGATGTGAACTAGATTATTGACTCTGGTGCAAGTGGGAGACTGAAGGAAATATGCCCTTGAGGCAATAATAAAGTTGTTATTTTATATTTCCTTATATCATGATAAATGTTTATTATTCATGCTAGAATTTTATTAACCGGAAACTTAATACATGTGTGGATACATAGACAAAACACCATGTCCCTAGTAAGCCTCTACTAGACTAGCTCGTTAATCAAAGATGGTTAAGTTTCCTAACCATAGACATGTGTTGTCATTTGATGAATGGGATTGCATCATTCGGAGAATGATGTGATTGACAAGACCCATCTGTTAGCTTAACATATTGATCGTTCAGTTTTATTGCTATTGCTTTCTTCATGTCATATACATATTCCTTTGACTATGAGATTATGCAACTCCTGGATACCGGAGGAATACCTTGTGTGCTATCAAACACCATAACGTAACTGGGTGATTATAAAGATGCTCTATAGGTATCTCCGAAGGTGTTTGTTGGGTTGGAATAGATCGAGATTAGGATTTGTCACTCCGAGTATCGGAGAGGTATCTCTGGACCCTCTCGGTAATGCACATCATAATAAGCCTTGCAAGCAATGTGACTAATGAGTTAGTTGCAGGATGATGTATTACAGAACGAGTGAAGAGACTTGCCGGTAATGAGATTGAACTAGGTATGAAGATACCGAAGATCGAATCTCGGGCAAGTAACATGTCGATTGACAAAGGGAATTACATATGTTGTCATAACGGTTTGACCGATAAAGATCTTCGTAGAATATGTAGGAACCAATATGAGCATCCAGGTTCCGCTATTGGCTATTAACCGGAGAGGTGTCTCGGTCATTTCTACATAGTTCTCGAACCCATAGGGTCCGCCCGCTTAACGTTCGATGACGATTTAGTATTATATGAGTTATGTGATTTGGTGACTGAATGTTATTCGGAGTCCCGGATGACATCACGGACATGACGAGGAGTCTCAAAATGGTCGAGAGGTAAAGATTGATATATAGGACGATAGTATTCGGACATCGGAAGTGTTCTGCAGGGTACCGGATACTTATCGGGTCACCGGAAAGGAGTTTCGGGAACCCCCGGCAAAGATATGGGCCTTATGGGCCAAGTGAGGGAACACACCAGCCCTGATGTGCCCCTATAGAGGCCAGCCCTATGAGGAGGAGAAGGAAATAAGGGAGGGCAAGGAAAGTGTGGATTAGGATTCCTACTTCCTTCCCTCTCCCCCCTTTTTCCTTCCGCCTCCGTTATATATGGCAGGGGGCGCGCGGCTTGGGAGGGACTCCAAGTAGGATTCCTCCTAGTTGGGGTGCCTCCCTTGGATGCTCCCTCTCCCTCCCACCTATATATATGAGAGGGGCAGGCGCCTAGAACACACACTACTAGGAAAACGGCTATAGATGAAATGGACACTAATGGCGCACCACGTGTGTGGTGCGCCATTAGAATATAGCAATGGCGCACCACATACAGGTACACCATTAGTAATATATTACTAATGGCGCACCTGGTGTGCGGTGCGCCATTAGAAGTTTTGAAAAAAAAATTGTTACTAATGGCGCACCGTGGGTGTGGTGCACCATTACTAGTTGACATAGTAATGGCGCACCACACCCACGGTGCGCCATTAGAAGTTTTGAAAAAAAAGTAAAAAAAATAAAAAATTTTGTTAGTAATGGCGCACTGTCCACTGGTGCGCCATTACTAAGTTTTTTTAAAAAAATTCAAAAAAATTTCAAATTTTTTTTTTTTCAAAACTAGTAATGGCGCACGTGGGTGTGGTGTGCCATTACTAGTTTAACTACTAATGGCGCACCACCCCACGGTGCGCCATTACTAGTTTGCCCGGCTTCCACCGAATGCACCCCCCACCCCCCGGTGGACCGTCTTATCAGTTTTAAAAAAAAATAAAAAAAATGATAAAAATGTCAAAAAAATAAAAGAAAATAAGTTTGCCATGTGATATGTGGTCTAGTTGTTGGGAAAATTTACAAATATAAATTTCGACTTTATTTGCAAAATCTCTCTGGAAAATTGTAAAATGGGCATAACTTTTGCATACGAACTCGGATTAAAAAGTTTTATATATGAAAAATCATCTACTCGAAAAGTTACATCCGAATTTAACAGGGGGAACCACGTTAAATAGCAAGGAGATGGTATTGGTGTCAATACCTGAAAAGGTGGAAATATAATTCCCAAGTACTCAAAACTACAACCAGCTCTCCTGAATTTTTATTTTTTTATGTAATGAGTACAAAATCACATATATAACACAAACCACAAATATATGGAGCATAGTACGATGGCAACACTTCCATTTTGTGAGAAGAGAAAACACAATACCGTAATGATGGCAACACTCCCAGCGGCAGCGGCATCAGGAGGTGAACATAGAGCCATGGTTTTTTAGTCGCTGTATAGTCGCCGACTAATCGCCAAGTCGTTTTCCAAAAATCAAGGCGACTCGCGACTATACAGCGACTTATGGTGACTATACAGCGACTTTCGTCGACTAATCGCCAAGCCGCAGGGCTCGCGGCGACTCGCCAAGTCACAACTGAAAAACCTTGCATAGAGCTGAGTGAGCTCTACTAAGCATCGGCACTCAACAGCGCACTGGCAAATCTAGTTGGTTGCTAGCGCAGTGTATTTTGAAGTGGTCAGAGGAGGCAAGGGTCGGAGGCATGATCTGGGCGACACAGCAGCAGCATCCCGACGGCCAGGGCCAGAACTGGCTGGTGTGGAGGCCGGAGCCTGGAAGGAAGGGCCGAAGGGAGGATGGCGCCATGGCGAGGTCGCGAGAAGGCAGGCAGAGCCGTGGAGCAGGCAGCAGGACGCGTCTATTTAGCGGCGAGGAGGCTGTGTGATCTCCGCGGGGAAGGGCCGAAGATGGGACTTGGGAGCCTGGAAGGGGGATGGGCGCTGGCTCTCCGACGCGAGATCTGAGTTGCGCGAATTGTTGGTGGCGGCGTAGCCGGCTGGCAGTTGCTGCTCCTAGTGGCATGCCAAACCTCGAGACTTGGATCGATCGTAACTAGGCCGAGTAGGCTACGAAGCAAAGGATAGGTATAAAAAATAATCACGAGATTCCTGGGCGGGCCATGGCCCGGTTCAGCCGCAACAAAGCTCCGCCCCTGCCCACCGGTACCTTCAGATCTGTGGCGGTCAACGCCATAGCGGGACGCTCCTCGGGAAGATCTACAAGAACTATACTGCCGGCCTGGAGTCTACGGAGAACAGTCACCGGAGCAGGGCTGCGATGCACCGTATTTCCCATCAGTCAGATCAACTCACCAGACCAGTTTGCCGTCACACGTCGAAAGAGGCCGACCATAGAAGTCAGCTACCATTGCACCGTCTCTGCCATGGAGATATTCGCAAGGATGACCGGCGCTCAGGGCCTCCCCCTCCTCCGTCCACAGGCGTCGCAGAAGACAGGGAGATTCCGCAGGATGGCCAGTGTTCGGGCCACACGCGGCGCAGAAGCCGGCGGGACACGCCCGTGCGCGTCAAAACCCTCCGCCAAGGGAGAATCTCCGGTTGGGGTTGCGGCGGCGGCGCCCTAGTCTAGGTCTCGAGAGTCGTGAGAGATGAGAGATGAGGGGAACGGACGGGGTCGCGGTATGTGTGCGGACCACAAAATTTAGCCATATACGGGAAACAACCCTGTAACTGCATGCGGGAAAGGTGGCACGGTGGACCCATGCACCCCGCTAAACATTTTCAAAATCCCCAAAAACCTAACACAAAAAAGTTACGGGGCTTTCAAGATATAGAGGCAAAAAAATTCAAAAAAAGGTTTTGAAATTTTTTTAAATTTTTTTTTTCAAAAAATGATACGTAATATGACCGGGAAGTTTGAAATATTTTTCAAAATTTCATCATAGTCATGAACATGAACAAAGTCCTAGACATCAACAAGGTATAATAGGATTGATATGCTAGATATATATCAACAAGTGCGTGTGAAGTGAGCTATTGCTGGGGTTGGATAGAACTCTGAAGTTAAGCGTGCTTGGGCTGGAGTAGTGTGACGATGGGTGACCTTTCGGGAAGTTTGACCACAGAGTGCGATTTGACCTGAGATTAAGCATATTGACTCGAGATTAAGACACAATGACCTAAGATTAAAAAAAAAATGAAAAAAAAAATTTGAAATTTTTTGAAAAAAAATAAAAAAAACTGAATTTTTTTTTGAAAAAAACTGTTACTAATGACATACCAGAGACTAATGGCGCACCGTGGGCCATACTACTGGCGCACCACAGGTGCGCCATTAGAAAAAAATTCTAATGGCGTGATGCTAGTGGCGCACGAGTAGTGCGCCATTAGTAGCGAAAATAAGTGCGCCACTAGCAGCCCTTTTCTAGTAGTGACACACCAATATTTGTTAGCCGTGTGCCGTGTCCACTATAATTATTTTAAAGCACCTATCCCCCCTCCAGAGATTAAGATTAACCATGTGTAGAGATGTATAACGTACCCAACTATATCTAGGAGTTGAACATGGAGGTAGTATAACATATACAACTATACATAGTATCTAGCCAAATGCAGACCTAATTTGATTAGTTAACAGCAAGGAGATGCTATTGGTGTCAATACCTGAAAAGGTGGAAATATAATTCCCAAGTACTCAAAACTACAACCAGCTCTCCTGAATTTTTATTTTTTTATGTAATGAGTACAAAATCACATATATAACACAAACCACAAATATATGGAGCATAGTACGATGGCAACACTTCCATTTTGTGAGAAGAGAAAACACAATACCGTAATGATGGCAACACTCCCAGCGGCAGCGGCATTAGCAGGTGAACATAGAGCCATGGTTTTTTAGTCGCTGTATAGTCGCCGACTAATCGCCAAGTCGTTTTCCAAAAATCAGGGCAACTCGCGACTTATGGTGACTATACAGCGACATTCGTCGACTAATAGCCAAGCCGCAGGGCTCGCGGCGACTCGCCAAGTCACAACTGAAAAACCTTGCATAGAGCTGAGTGAGCTCTACTAAGCGTCGGCACTCAACAGCGCACCGGCAAATCTAGTTGGTTGCTAGCGCAGTGTATTTTGTAGTGGTCAGAGGAGGCAAGGGTCGGAGGCATGATCTGGGCGACACAACAGCAGCATCCCGACGGCCAGGGCCAGAACTGGCTGGTGTGGAGGCCGGAGCCTGGAAGGAAGGGCCGAAGGGAGGATGGCGCCATGGCGAGGTCACGAGAAGGCAGGCAGAGCCGTGGAGCAGGCAGCAGGAAGCGTGTATTTAGCAGCGAGGAGGCTGTGCGATCTCCGCGGGGAAGGGCCGAAGATGGGACTTGGGAGCCTAGAAGGGGGATGGGCGCTGGCTCTCCGACGCGAGATCTGAGCTGCACGAGTTGCTAGTGGCGGCGTAGCCGGCTGGCAGTTGCTGCTCCTAGTGGCGTGCCAAACCTCAAGACTTGGATCGGTCGTAACTAGGCCAAGTAGGCTACGAAGCAAAGGATAGGTATAAAAAATAATCACGAGATTCCTGGGCGGGCCATGGCCCAGTTCAGCCGCAACGAAGCTCCGCCCCTGCCCACTGGTACCTTCAGATCTGTGGCGGTCAACGCCATAGCGGGACGCTCCTCGGGCAGATCTACAAGAACTATACTGCCGGCCTGGAGTCTACGGAGAACAGTCACCGGAGCAGGGCTGCGATGCACCGTACTTCCCATCAGTCAGATTAACTCACTAGACCAGTTTGCCGTCACACGTCGAAAGAGGCCGACCATAGAAGTCAGCTACCATTGCACCGTCTCTGCCATGGAGATATTCGCAAGGATGACCGGTGCTCAGGGCCTCCCCCTCCTCCGTCCACAGGCGTCGTAGAAGCCAGGGAGATTCCGCAGGATGGCCGGTGTTCGGGCCACATGCGACGCAGAAGCCGGCGGGACACGCCCGCGCGCGTCAAAACCTTCCGCCGAGGGAGCATCTCCGGTTGTGGTTGCGGCCGCGACGCCCTAGTCTAGGTCTCGAGAGGCGTGAGAGATGAGAGATGAGGGGAACGGACGGGGTCGCGGTATGTGTGCGGACCACAAAATTTAGCCATATACAGGAAACAACCTTGTAACTGCATGCGGGAAAGGTGGAACGGTGGACACGTTCACCCCGTTAAACATTTTCAAAATCCCCAAAAACCTAACACAAAAAAAGTTACGGGGTTTCAAGATCTAGAGGGAAAAAATTCAAAAAAAAAGGTTTTCAAATTTTTTTAATTTCTTTTTAAAAAATGATACGTAATATGACCGGGAAGTTTGAAATATTTTTCAAAATTTCATCATAGTCATGAACATGAACAAAGTCCTAGACATCAACAAGGTATAATAGGATTGATATGCTAGATATATCAACAAGTGCCTGTGAAGTGAGCTGTTGCTGGGGTTGGATAGAACTTTGAAGTTAAGCATGTTTGGGCTGGAGTAGTGTGAGGATGGGTGACCTTTCGGGAAGTTTGACCACGGAGTGCGATTTGACCTGAGATTAAGCATATTGACCCGAGATTACGACATAATGACCTGAGGTTAAGAAAAAAACGAAAAAAATTGAAATTTTTTGAAAAAAACAAAAAAATCTGAAAAAAAATTTGAAAAAAATTGTTACTAATGACATACCAGACACTAATGGCGCCCCGTGGGCCATACTAATGGGGCACACAGGTGCACCATTAGAAAAAAATTCTAATGGCGTGATGCTAGTGGCGCACCAGTAGTGCGCCATTACTAGCGAAAATAGGAGCGCCACTAGCAGCCCTTTTTCTAGTAGTGACACACCAACATTTGTTAGCCGTGTGCCGTGTCCACTGTAATTATTTTAAAGCACCTATCCCCCCTCTAGAGATTAAGATTAACCATGTGTAGAGATGTATAACGTACCCAACTATATCTAGGAGTTGAACATGGAGGTAGTATAACATATACAACTATACATAGTATCTAGCCAAATGCAGACCTAATTTGATTAGTTAACAGCAAGGAGATGGTATTGGTGTCAATACCTGAAAAGGTGGAAATATAATTCCCAAGTACTCAAAACTACAACCAGCTCTCCTGAATTTTTATTTTTTTATGTAATGAGTACAAAATCACATATATAACACAAACCACAAATATATGGAGCATAGTACGATGGCAACACTTCCATTTTGTGAGAAGAGAAAAAACAATACCATAATGATGGCAACACTCCCAGCGGCAGCGGCATCAGGAGGTGAACATAGAGCCATGGTTTTCTAGTCGTTGTATAGTCGCCGACTAACCGCCAAGTCGTTTTCCAAAAATCAGGGCGACTTGCGACTATACAGCGAATTATGGTGACTATACAGCGACTTTCGTCGACTAATCGCCAAGCCGCAGAGCTCGCGGCGACTCGCCAAGTCGCAACTGAAAAACCTTGCATAGAGCTGAGTGAGCTCTACTAAGCGTCGGCACTCAACAGCGCACCGGCAAATCTAGTTGGTTGCTAGCGCAGTGCATTTTGCAGTGGTCAGAGGAGGCAAGGGTCGGAGGCATGATCTGGGCGACACAGCGGCAGCATCCTGACGGCCAGGGCCAGAACTGGCCGGTGTGGAGGCCGGAGCGTGGAAGGAAGGGCCGAAGGGAGGATGGCGCCATGGCGAGGTCGCGAGAAGGCAAGCAGAGCCGTGGAGCAGGCAGCAAGAAGCGTGTATTTAGCGGCAAGGAGGCTGTGCGGTCTCCGCGGGGAAGGGCCGAAGATGGGACTTGGGAGCCTGGAAGGGGGATGGGCGCTGGCTCTCCGACGCGAGATCTGAGCTGCGCGAGTTGCTGGTGGTAGCGTAGCCGGCTGGCAGTTGCTGCTCCTAGTGGCGTGCCAAACCTCGAGACTTGGATCGATCGTAACTAGGCCGAGTAGGCTACGAAGCAAAGGATAGGTATAAAAAATAATCATGAGATTCCTGGGCGGGCCATGGCCCAGTTCAGCCGCAACGAAGCTCCGCCCCTGCCCACCGGTACCTTCAGATCTGTGGCGGTCAACGCCATAGCGGGACGCTCCTCGGGCAGATCTACAAGAACTATACTGCCGGCCTGGAGTCTACGGAGAACAGTCACCGGAGCAGGGATGCGATGCACCGTACTTCCCATCAGTCAGATCAACTCACCAGACCAGTTTGCCGTCACATGTCGAAAGAGGCCGACCATAGAAGTCAGCTACCATTGCACCGTCTCTGCCATGGAGATATTCGCAAGGATGACCGGCGCTCAGGGCCTCCCACTCCTCCGTCCACAGGCGTCGCAGAAGCCAGGGAGATTCCGCAGGATGGCCGGTGTTCGGGCCACACACGGCGCAGAAGCCGGCGGGACACGTCCGTGCGCGTCAAAACCCTCCGCCGAGGGAGCATCTCCGGTTGGGGTTGCGGCGGCGGCGCCCTAGTCCAAGTCTCGAGAGGCGTGAGAGATGAGAGATCAGGCGAACGGACGGGGTCGCGGTATGTGTGCGGACCATAAAATTTAGCCATATACGGGAAACAACCCAGTAACTGCATGCGGGAAAGGTGGCACGGTGGACCCGTGCACCCCGTTAAACATTTTCAAAATCCCCAAAAACCTAACACAAAACAAGTTACGGGGCTTTCAAGATCTAGAGGCAAAAAAATTCAAAAAAAAAGGTTTTGAAATTTTTTTAAATTTTTTTTTTCAAAAAATGATATGTAATATTACCGGGAAGTTTGAAATATTTTTCAAAATTTCATCATAGTCATGAACATGAACAAAGTCCTAGACATCAACAAGGTATAATAGGATTGATATGCTAGATATATCAACAAGTGCCTGTGAAGTGAGTTGTTGCTGGGGTTGGATAGAACTCTTGGGCTGGAGTACTGTGAGGATGGGTGACCTTTCGGGAAGTTTGACCACGCAGTGCGATTTGAGCTGAGATTAAGCATATTGACCCGAGATTAAGACATAATGACCTGAGATTAAGAAAAAAACGAAAAAAAATCTGAAATTTTTTTTGAAAAAAATTTGTTACTAATGACATACCAGATACTAATGGCGCACCACAGGTGCGCCATTAGAAAAAAATTCTAATGGAGTGCGATTTGACCTGAGATTAAGCATATTGACCCGAGATTAAGACATAATGACCTGAGATTAAGAAAAAAACGAAAAAAAATATGAAAAATTTTTAAAAAAATTAAAAAAAAAGCTGAAAAAAAATTTGAAAAAATTTTGTTACTAATGACATACCAGATACTAATACCGCACCGTGGGCGATACTAATGGCGCACCGCAGGTGCGCCATTAGAAAAAAATTCTAATGGCGTGATGCTAGTGGCGCACTAGTAGTGCGCCATTAGTAGCGAAAATAGGTGCGCCACTAGCAGCCATTTTTCTAGTAGTGACACACCAACATTTGTTAGCCGTGTGACGTGTCCACTGTAATTATTTTAAAGCACCTATCCCCCCTCTAGAGATTAAGATTAACCATGTGTAGAGATGTATAACGTACCCAACTATATCTAGGAGTTGAACATGGAGGTAGTATAACATATACAACTATACATAGTATCTAGCCAAATGCAGACCTAATTTGATTAGTTAACAGCAAGGAGATGGTATTCGTGTCAATACCTGAAAAGGTGGAAATATAATTCCCAAGTACTCAAAACTACAACCGGCTCTCCTGAATTTTTATTTTTTTATGTAATGAGTACAAAATCACATATATAACACAAACCACAAATATATGGAGCATAGTACAATGGCAACACTTCCATTTTGTGAGAAGAGAAAACACAATACCGTAATGATGGCAACACCCCCAGCGGCAGCGGCATCAGGAGGTGAACATAGTGCCATGGTTTTTTAGTCGCTGTATAGTCGCCGACTAATCGCCAAGTCGTTTTCCAAAAATCAGGGCGACTCGCGACTATACAACGACTTATGGTGACTATTCAGCGACTTTCGTCGACTAATCGCCTAGCCGCGGAGCTCGCGGCGACTCGCCAAGTCGCAACTGAAAAACCTTGCATAGAGCTGAGTGAGCTCTACTAAGCGTCGGCACTCAACAGCGCACCGGCAAATCTAGTTGGTTGCTAGCGCAGTGTATTTTGCAGTGGTCAGAGGAGGCAAGGGTCGGAGGCATGATCTGGGCGACACAGCGGCAGCATCCTGACGGCCAAGGCCAGAACTGGCCGGTGTGGAGGCCGGAGCCTGGAAGGAAGGGCTGAAGGGAGGATGGCGCCATGCCAAGGTCGCGAGAAGGCAGGCAGAGCCGTGGAGCCGGCAGCAGGAAACGTGTATTTAGCGGCGAGGAGGCTGTGCGATCTCCGCGGGGAAGGGCCGAAGATGGGACTTGGGAGCCTGGAAGGGGGATGGGCGCTGGCTCTCCGACGCGAGATCTGAGCTGCGCGAGTTGCTGGTGGCGGCGTAGCCGGCTGGCAGTTGCTGCTCCTAGTGGCGTGCCAAACCTCGAGACTTGGATCGATCGTAACTAGGCCGAGTAGGCTACGAAGTAAAGGATAGGTATAAAAACTAATCACGAGATTCCTGGGCGGGCCATGGCCCGGTTCAGCCGCAACGAAGCTCCGCCCCTGCCCACCGGTACCTTCAGATCTGTGGCGGTCAACGCCATAGCGGGACGCTCCTCGGGCAGATCGACAAGAACTATACTGCCGGCCTAGAGTCTACGGAGAACAGTCACTGGAGCAGGGCTGCGATGCACCGTACTTCCCATCAGTCAGATCAACTCACCAGACCAGTTTGCCGTCACACGTCGAAAGAGGCCGACCATAGAAGTCAGCTACCATTGCACCGTCTCTGCCATGGAGATATTCGCAAGGATGACCGGCGCTCAGGGCCTCCCCCTCCTCCGTCCACAGGCGTCGCAGAAGCCAGGGAGATTCTGCAGGATGGCCGGTGTTCGGGCCACACGCGACGCAGAAGCCGGCGGGACACGCCCGTGCGCGTCAAAACCCTCCGCCGAGGGAGCATCTCCGGTTGGGGTTGCGGCGGCGGCGCCCTAGTCTAGGTCTCGAGATGCATGAGAGATGAGAGATGAGGGGAACGGACGGGGTCGCGGTATGTGTGCGGACCACAAAATTTAGCCTTATACGGGAAACAACCCTGTAACTGCATGCGGGAAAGGTGGCACGGTGGACCCGTGCACCCCGCTAAACATTTTCAAAATCCCCAAAAACCTAACACAAAAAAAGTTACGGGGCTTTCAAGATCTAGAGGCAAAAAATTCAAAAAAAAAAGGTTTTGATTTTTTTTAAAAAAAAAAATTCAAAAAATGATACGTAATATGCCCGGGAAGTTTGAAATATTTTTCAGAATTTCATCATAGTCATGAACATGAACAAAGTCCTAGACATCAACAAGGTATAATAGGATTGATATGCTAGATATATCAACAAGTGTGTGTGAAGTGAGCTGTTGCTCGGGTTGGATAGAACTTTGAAGTTAAGCGTGCTTGGGCTGGAGTAGTGTGAGGATGGGTGACCTTTCGGGAAGTTTGACCACGGAGTGCGATTTGACCTGAGATTAAGCATATTGACCCGAGATAAAGACATAATGACCTGAGATTTAGAAAAAAAACGAAATAAAATCTGAAAAAATTATTTTAAAGCACCTATCCCCCCCTCTAGAGATTAAGATTAACCATGTGTAGAGATGTATAACGTACCCAACTATATCTAGGAGTTGAAGATGGAGGTAGTATAACATATACAACTATACATAGTATCTAGCCAAATGCAGACGTAATTTGATTAGTTAACAGCAAGGTGATGGTATTGGTGTCAATATCTGAAAAGGTGGAAATATAATTCCCAAGTACTCAAAACTACAACCAGCTCTCCTGAATTTTTATTTTTTTATGTAATGAGTACAAAATCACATATATAACACAAACCACAAATGTATGGAGCATAGTACGATGGCAACACTTCCATTTTGTGAGAAGAGAAAACACAATACCGTAATGAAGGACAAAATAAAAAAACAAATATCATCAACCCAGAGAAAACACATGAAGTAAGATAACAGAAAACCTACATATTTATTAATAGAGAATAAATAGGTACCCAAAATCTTAAATTATTAAGAGATAAGAAGTACAAAAGTTTATTTCGAAATGACACACAATAATAGGCATGTAACACCAACACGACTTAACTATCAATTATACCAACTCCAATTGCATTTTGCAACTATGAAGAAGGATAGAAACGTGAAACATGTCCGACAATTTTTTTAATAACAAACACTGTATTTTCAAAGATAATTTTAAAATAGCAACACAATTATGTGGATAGTTCTAGTTATGTTTCTACTAGTTACGAGAGTAAGAAATAATCAAGGTCGGGCCATCAATTTATACTAATTTTTTACTTACAAATATTAGAATTGTATAGCATGATCTCCAAAAGCTTATTTTGTAATGTTGTAGAATCGTATGCATATAACAAAAAAAGAGCTTAAACAAGAATGAGAAACATTAGAAATTTTAATAATGATGATGATGATGATGATGATACAATGAACACCCAATTACATGGTTAATTATGTTGGTTACCTTTACACACAAACATTTCAATTTATCTTGTAAAAACAATGTAATTCTCTACAAGTAACTTCACTTATCCATAAAATCATTCATCATCCACGGTTTGTCCAGACTCCTCGAAGCAAAATATCATTCTCAGCCCCTTAGTGGTGGCAACAATAGCAACACAGTTCCATTGTTAATGCTACAAGCCTTATGTTTCAAAATATAGAACATAAAGAAAAAAATTCAAATGTCAAGCTTTGCAAATTTAACCAAGTTTGCAGAGAAAAATATCTACATCTACAATGTCAACATGTTAAATTCATGATATACAATGTGAAAAATATTTTCATATTATATTTATTTTGTATTGTTGATGCTGGTATTTTTCGCTATAAACTTGGCCAAACATTGCAAAGTTTGACTTAAGAAAACATATGTATGTACTATATTTTGAAACAGTAAAAAGTCAACATGTTAAATTCATGATTTTGAGAAGTATACTAAAGTTTCAATGACAAACATTTGAATTGTATATCATAAATTGCAAAACATTTTTAAAATATCATAAAAGCATAGACTTGTACCAAATACAACTGAATGTTTATAATTATTCTACTACCCACTCAATTACATAGTTAATTCTGCTAGTTCATCTAGATAAGACACGAATATGTTGAAGACACCATATTGCCATACGATACTCTCAACTGCAACCCTTCACATATCTAAACCTTGTGCTATTTTATCGCAATCAATCTCCTCAGGCAACAGCCTTACTGGTGCTACCACAGCACACAAATCAATAGAGCTTCGCCTGATCCAAACTAAATCATGCAAGCTGAGGTCGCCATACTCCATCAGGTATCTGCGCTTACTCTGGATTATCATCAGGCAAGGCCACCCTAAACCGTTAGCAAATCGAGTAGATCCAGGCAGCATCACCAGCTAGAGAACTCGGTTGGGATGGGTTAGCAAACAAGTTACTACTAAGAGACTCATCTTCTACCTTATTATGCCTCGTTTCAATGATCTCCATACACTAAAATGCACTTATCAAAAAATATTATGCGTTAGGAACAAAGGAAAAATATATCTTTATCGTGTATTTCTACATATGAATTGATAATAAAATGCATTAATGTTGCTCAATTCATAACAAAAGCATGCTGCTCTGGAGATATTTAGAAACTACCCAGTGGCAGCGGCATCAGGAGGTGAACATAGAGCCATGGTTTTTTAGTCGCTGTATAGTCGCCGACTAATCGTCAAGTCGTTTTCCAAAAATCAGGGCGACTCGCGACTATACAGCGACTTATGGTGACTATACAGCGACTTTCGTCGACTAATCGCCAAGCCGTAGGGCTCGTGGCGACTCGCCAAGTCGCTACTGAAAAACCTTGCATAGAGCTGAGTGAGCTCTACTAAGCGTCGGCACTCAACAGCGCACCGGCAAATCTAGTTGGTTGCTAGCGTAGTGTATTTTGCAGTGGTCAGAGGAGGTAAGGGTCGGAGGCATGATCTGGGCGACACAGCGGCAGCATCCCGGCGGGGGCCAGAACTGGCCGGTGTGGAGGCCGGAGCCTGGAAGGAAGGGCCGAAGGGAGGATGGCGCCATGGCGAGGTCGCGAGAAGGCAGGCAGAGCCGTGGAGCAGGCAGCAGGAAGCGTGTATTTAGCGGCGAGGAGGCTGTGCGATCTCCGCGGGGAAGGGCCGAAGATGGGACTTGGGAGCCTGGAAGGGGGATGGGCGCTGGCTCTTCGACGCGAGATCTGAGCTGCGCGAGTTGCTGGTGGCGGCGTAGCCGGCTGGCAGTTGCTGCTCCTAGTGGCATGCCAAACCTCGAGACTTGGATCGATCGTAACTAGGCCGAGTAGGCTACGAAGCAAAGGATAGGTATAAAAAATAATCACGAGATTCTTGGGCGGGCCATGGTCCGGTTCAGCCGCAACGAAGCTCCGCCCCTGCCCACCGGTACCTTCAGATCTGTGGCGGTCAACGCCATAGCGGGACGCTCCTCGGGCAGATCTACAAGAACTATACTGCCAGCCTGGAGTCTACAGAGAACAGTCACCGGAGCAGGGCTGCGATGCATCGTACTTCCCATCAGTCAGATCAACTCACCAGACCAGTTTGCCGTCACACTGTAACACCCCGGATGTAACTTTCCCAATTTGTACTCCAAACTCTTGCCGTTTCCGGTGTTAAGTTATATTATTTCCTCGGGTTCGGGTTTTGTCTCCGTGTGTTGTTGTTTGTCATGCATCTCATATCATGTCATCATGTGCATTGCATTTGCATACGTGTTCGTCTCATGCATTCAAGCATTTTCCCCGTTGTCCGTTTTGCATTCTGGCGATTCGTTCTCCTCCGGTGGTCATTTCTACCTTTATTTCATGTGTGGGGATTAAACATTTCCGGATTGGACCGAGACCTGCCAAGCGGCCTTGGTTTACTACCGGTAGACCGCCTGTCAAGTTTCGTATCATTTGGACTTCGTTTGATACTCCAACGGTTAACCGAGGGACCGAAAAGGCCCAAAACCCACCTAAGTCTTCTCCATCATCTAGATCGTTCGAATCAGATCGCGTGGCCGAAAACCGCACCTCATTTGGACTCTCCTAGCTCCCTCTATGGCTATAAATAGACCCCTCTAAAAAATCCGGATCCTCCCCCGTCCAACCCTAAAAATCCACCGCGCTCGCACCGGACTTTGTCCACCCCGCGCTGGACAAATCTCGCCGCCGCCGCCAGCCACTCCTCGCCTGACACGTGGCGCACCGCCACCCACTCCACCCACTCCCGCGCCGGCCCGCTCGGCCCGGGGAGAGCCCCCGCGGCCCAGCCGCCCGCGCCGCCTCCTTGCGCCCGGCGCCGCCGCCTCCCTCGACTCCACGCGGCCGGCGCCGCCGCACGCCATCGCCGCCTGGCGCCGCGCCTCCTCTCGCCAACCCCGCCGCCTTCTTCTCGCGGTCCGGCCACCACCGCCACCGCAAGCCGCCGCCCGAGCTTACCGGCCAGTCGCCGCCCGCGCCGCCCGCGGCCGCCCCGGCCTCCGTGCTCGCCGCCGCCGCCTCCTCTCCGGCCGGCCTCCTCTCCCTCGTCGCCGACCAGCCCTCCGGCGAATTCCAGCGAACATGGCATCTCCGGCGAGCTCGGATCCCACCTCGGTTCGCACGCCGGTCAAACCCTAGATCTGAGGGTTTTTTTTTTCTTCCAAGTCCCTGATATTTTTAGTTCAAGTACTCATGTTCGTAGCCCCGTAACTTTGCATCCGTAGCTCCGATTCATACATATAGCATATCAAAATGTTCAACTCAAAGAGTACATCATTTCATTCCATTGCATCATTTTCATTTGAGTTCATCTTGATGCCCGAAATGCTGTTAGAAGAGGGCTACTTGAGCTAATTGTCAGATCTGCTACTCCATTTAGCTTTTTGTCATTTTTGCCATGATTAATGTGTGCATGATATGCCCTGATGCTTCTACCATGTGTTTTGTTAAGGGTTTTTGTCATCTTTCCATAGGTGCAAACCATGTATTTTTGTGATTGTGTGTGGTGACTGTGCAAAGCTTGCAAAGTGGTGCACTGTAATTCTGTTTTCAGGGACTTAGCATTTCCACTAAGTCCTTGAGCTGTTTATCTCATGATGCCATATGTTCATGTTGTTTCCTAGTGATCCGTGCCTCTTTTGAGGATGATCAGTAAGGATGTTTTGTTAATATTGTAGTGCTCTATCCATCCATGTCTTTGTTTGCAATTATGGAGCACCCTAGCTTGAGTCAATCGAGCTCTACTTTTGCTACTTTGTGAATCTGGGCAGATTGTCAACTTGTTTGCAATTTTGCCGATGATGTTGTAGTTGATCCGTGCATGCTATGCTATTGTTCTTGCCATGTCTAGCTTGCATTTTGTGCCTTCTTGATGGATGTATGCTTGTCTTGCCATGACTTGCACCGTAGTGAGTGCATCGAGCTCGTAAACATGCCTACTTGAGTTATATTTCAGCATGTGTCAGTTTTTCACTAAGTCTGAAAACTGATTATGTTTTTGCTATGTTCACATGCTTGCAATTGTATTTTCTGATCCCTTTTGGCTCAAGGTCACTAAGGGACTTTTGTTAAGCTCTTTGAGTAGCTCCATGCCATGCTTTACTTTGCCATGTTCAGATCCTGTAGCATGTAGTTTTGTTGCTCCGAAGAGGGCTACCTGATCTGAAATTCCAGACAAGTGTTAATTTCACTAAGTCTGAGATCTGTTTGCCATATGCATTTTTGCCATGCTTGTTTGAACCTGTTAATGGATGAATTGGCCGTAGCTCAGTGCTAGACTTTTGTTAAGCATCTTGTAGTGCATCCCTGCCATGTATTTTGTTGTCATGTTTGGGTGCTGTAGCATGTTCATCTCATTGCATTTAGATGGCTACTTGCTGTAAATCGCAGACCGGTGTCATATTTGAATCGCTTGCCATTTCCAAACCGTAACTCCGATTCCGGCGTTCTTTATATCGTTTTCAAGCGATTTCATCTCATCTTTCCAGTGGCACACTTGGATTCCCAAGTTGAGGCCAGGTTCATGCATTTCCTGTCACATCTTGCATATGCATCCCGCATCGCATCCCGCATAGCATACCATCTTTGCATCTGTTGTTTGAGTCTGCACGTGGTTGATTGTATCCTTGTTGCTTGTTTGTCTTGTTTGGGTAGAGCCGGGAGACGAGTTCGCTAACGAGGAGCCCGTTGAGTTTGCTTTCGAGGATCCAGTCAACTCTGACAACTGTGCAGGCAAGATGATCATACCCTCGAAATCACTACTATCTTTGCTATGCTAGTTTGCTCGCTCTTTTGCTATGCCATTGCTACGATGCCTACCACTTGCTTTTCAAGCCTCCCAAATTGCCATGTCAAACCTCTAACCCACCTTGTCCTAGCAAACCGTTGATTGGCTATGTTACCGCTTTGCTCAGCCCCTCTTATAGCGTTGCTAGTTGCAGGTGAAGATTGAAGGCCGTTCCTTGTTGGAACATTTATTTACTTGTTGGGATATCATTATATTGCTATGTTATCTTAATGCATCTATATACTTGGTAAAGGGTGGAAGGCTCGGCCTCTCGCCTAGTGTTTTGTTCCACTCTTGCCGCCCTAGTTTCCGTCATATCGGTGTTATGTTCCCGGATTTTGCGTTCCTTACGCGGTTGGGTTATAATGGGAACCCCTTGATAGTTCGCCTTGATTAAAGCTTTTCCAGCAATGCCCAACCTTGGTTTTACCATTTGCCACCTAGCCTTTTCTTTCCCTTGGGTTCTGCAGACTCAAGGGTCATCTTATTTTAACCCCCCGGGCCAGTGCTCCTCTGAGTGTTGGTCCAACCGAGCGATGTCCGGGGCTACCAGGGGCAACTCTGGGCTGGCCTACCCGACGTTTGCTCATCTGAGTGTGCCCTGAGAACGAGATATGTGCAGCTCCTATCGGGATTTGTCGGCACATTCGGGCGGTGTTGCTGGTCTTGTTTTAACCTGTCGAAGTGTCTTGAATTACCGAGATACCGAGTCTGATCGGAACGTCTTGGGAGGAGGTCTATTCCTTCGTTGACCGTGAGAGCTTGTCATGGGCTAAGTTGGGACTCCCCTGCAGGGATTTGAACTTTCGAAAGCCGTGCCCGCGGTTATGGGCAGATGGGAATTTGTTAATGTCCGGTTGTAGATAACTTGAACCTTAATTAATTAAAATGAATCAACTGAGTGTGTTACCGTGATGGCCTCTTCTCGGCGGAGTCCGGGAAGTGGACACGGTGTTGGAGTAATGTTTGCGCAGGTTGTTCTCTAGTTTCTCGCTCGCGCTTTGCCTCCTCTTCTCGCTCTCTTTTGCGAATAAGTTAGCCACCATACTTGCTAGTCGCCTTGCTGCAGCTCCACTCATATTTTACCTTGCCTTACCTATAAGCTTAAATAGTCTTGATCGCGAGGGTGCGAGATTGCTGAGTCCCTGTGGCTCACAGATTACTATTACACCAGATGCACGGCCTAATGATTCCGCTCCAGGAGACGCATTTGAGCTCAAGTGAGAGTTCGACGAAGACTCTCAACGTTACTATGTTTCCTTTCCCGATGATCAGTAGTGGTGCCCAGTTGGGGGTGAACGGGACCGTTGTCGCATGTTGGGTTCTCTTTTATTTTGGCGCCGTAGTCGGGCCATGAGTGTTTGGATGATGTAATGTTATTTATGTACTTGATTGACGTGGTGAGTGTAATCCAACTATGTTATCTCCCCTTTATTATTCATATTACATGGGATGTTGTGAAGATTGCCTAACTTGCGACATATGCCTTCAATGCGATTATGCCTCTAAGTCGTGCCTCGACACGTGGGAGATATAGTCGCATCGAGGGTGTGACAAGTTGGTATCAGAGCCTTCCCTGACCTTAGGATCCCCATTGCTTGATCGTTTTTAGCGGTCGAGTTGTGTCTAGAAAAATGTTTTGAGTCTTTTAGGAATTATATATCGGAGAGATTAGGAATTATTTTTACTTCCCAGTCTCCTCATCGCTCTGGTAAGGCATCCTGACGTAGAGTTTTGACTCTTCTCTTCTCAAATTTCACTAAAAAAAATTTAGGATCACGCGGGTATCTTGGAATCGTTCCGATGGTTTTATGATGAGAACATTGTCTTGGTGCCTCCTGTCAGGGGTTTAGTGGAAGTGTCCCGGGGAGTTGAGCTCTGAGGTGTTGTCATCATAATTTTATCATTGCAGTTCTGGAATACCTGAGTTTAGTACGCCGACATCGAAAATCTCTTTTATGCAGTTCGTTGGTGAGATAACCTCGACGCCACCCAGTACTGGGGCGGGAGTTCGGGAGTATCACCATAACTTGTATAACGGATGCTTTTCGAAGGTTGAGGTAGATGGTTTCCGAAGGTTTCTTGGTTATGTGTTGAAGGATGGATACAGCTGGATGTAGGATTTGCTAGTTTGGGTGAGATATTATGCTTCCCCTGTATCCCCAACACCTGATTGCATAACCGGAAAGGTTCGGGAGTTTCATAGGTGGGAATTCTAGTAGCTCTAGTTCTTCTTCCACGGATATTGGTTTGAGATTGGGATTTCTTACCGATTATTCGTTCTTGATCCGTACCTTGTTGATTCATTTCTCTACCTTAATTCTATGTGGCTTCTCAATTTATGGATATGTGACCATTTCAAGAGGAATGCATTCGTTCATTTTGTTCGGATGTGAAGACTATATGTTGCAATTTTCATTCCATTGGATTCAGCTTCAATATTTGTCTATCATTGTGCTAATGGTGGTCAACCTCTTCAGGATGGCTCCTCCAACACGCACGACTCCGAATCCTGATCCGCCACCACCTCCACCTCCTATGGAGGCATGGCAAGCTGTGATGGCCGAAACCAATGCAAACACACAGTTGATCATGCAAATTCTTCAAGAGCGCAATCAAGGCAACCAAGGGAATCAAGGCAGCAATCAGAATCACTTTGCTTCACTCAACCAGTTCCTTGCTAACGGGCCAAAGACTTTCAGCAATTGTGTTGAGGCAACCGATGCTGACAATTGGCTAGTGGATCTGTGCAAGCATTTCGAGTGCAGTAACGTCAGGCCTGAGGACTTTGTTAAGTTCGCTTCCTTCCAACTCAAAGATCAAGCTGCAGAATGGTTCCAGCAGTACAAGGATTCCAGAGGTGGACATGTTATCACTTGGGATGATTTCTGTCGAGATTTCCGAGCTCATCATATTCCCCAGAGCGTGGTTGAAAGCAAGCGTGAGGAATTCCGCAACCTGAAGCAAGGCTCTTTATCTGTCTATGACTACAACAAGTTGTTCCAGAAGCTCGCCCGCTTTGCCAAGCAGGACGTCCCTGATGAGAAGAGCATGATATATCAGTTCAGGGGTGGTCTCAGAGAAGAAATTCAGCTAGCTCTTGTCCTCTTCGATCCCTTGAGATACGATGATTTTTACAACATGGCACTGAAGCAAGAGGCTGCTCAGTTGAGGTGTGATGCTTCCAAGAAGCGAGTCAGAGATGTTACTCCTTCTTCCTCTACTCAAGTGGCCAAGCAGCAGAAGTATTGGCTTCCTCCTCCTCCATTCCGTTAGCCGTATCAGCAGAAGAGCAAAGGTGGCAGTGGTTCTTCCCACCCACCCAACCCTGGCTTTCAGCACAAGACTTCGTCTCAAGCTCCAAGATCGAGTGCTCCGTATCACCGTCCGCTTTCAGAGGTCACGTGCAACAAGTTCCAACAGAAGGGTCACTATGCCAACAAGTGTTTCAACCAGAGGCGTCTTCCTCCTCCTCCTCCTGTGAGATCGGCAAGTACAGCTATGGTCAAGCATAACCCCAAGTCCGCCAAGGTCAACTTGATGAATGCAGCTCAGGCAGAGGACTCACCAGATGTGATCATGGGTAACCTTCCTATTAATGATATTCCTGCAGAAGTTCTTTTTGACACGGGTGCATCGCTTTGTTTCATCTCGAGACCATTTGTTTCTAAGCATGAGTTGCCTTTGCAAGATTTGCCTAGATAGTTATCTGTTGTTTCTCCGGGTAAATTCATGAATGCAAGCGCTATTGCCCCAGATGTTTCTATTACATTGGGCGATTACAAGTTTCTTTCTTCTCCTATGGTGCTTGGTAACTCAGATATTGATCTTATTCTCGGAATGGATTGGCTTTCTAAGCACAAGGCTCAGCTTGATTGTGCAGCCAGGCAGATTCAATTGACTCATTCGTCTGAGGATGTAATTGTCTTTGCCGCTCGTGATGATACCATCCGTCTGTTTTCTCTCAATGAGAAGGGTGAACTGGATGCTATCTCTCAAATTCCAGTCGTTTGCGAATATCAAGACGTCTTTCCAGAAGAGCTTCCAGGAATGCCTCCGCACCGGCCAGTTGAATTCGTTATTGATCTTGAGCCTGGCACGGAACCTGTGTGCAAACGTCCTTACAAGCTCGGACCTGAAGAGTTGAAGGAGCTAAAGAAGCAACTCGATATTCAAGAGAAAATGGGTCTCATCCGGCCTAGTTCTTCTCCGTGGGGTTGTGGTGTTCTTTTTGTGAAGAAGAAGGATGGAACGGACCGACTTTGTGTTGATTACCGTCAAGTGAACAAGAAGACCATCAAGAACAAATATCCACTTCCCAACATCAATGAGCTGTTCGAACAACTCAAAGGTGCCCAAGTATTCTCCAAGCTTGATCTCCATATGGGTTATCGTCAGATTCGAATCCGTGAGCAAGATATTCCCAAGACGGCTTTCAGGACAAGCTTTGGTTCATATGAATACACTGTCATGTCTTTTGGTCTCGTCAACGCTCCTCCGACGTTCTCTCGCATGATGAACTTCATCTTCAACGCCTACACCAATGACTTCGTTTTGGTCTATCTCGACGACATTCTGGTTTTCTCCAAGAACAAGCAAGATCATGCCAAGCACTTGCGTTTGGTTCTTGATAAGCTCAGAGAACACAAGTTCTACGCCAAGTTCTCCAAGTGTGAATTTTGGCTCGATGAGGTTCTTTATCTTGGTCATATCATCTCTGCCAAGGGCATTGCCGTGAATCCTGAGAAGGTGTCTGCAATTGTGAATTGGGAACCTCCTCAGAACGTGAAGCAACTCCGTAGCTTCCTTGGTCTCGCAAGCTATTGTCGAAGATTCCTTGAAAACTTTTCTAAGATCGTGAAACCTCTCTCAAATCTTCTCCAGAAGCACGTCAAGTACGTTTGGTCTCCGGAGTGTGACATTGCTTTCAACACTTTGAAAGAGAAATTGATCACTGCTCCAGTTCTCACTCCGCCTGATGAATCCAAGCCGTACGAGGTCTTTTGTGATGCCTCTCTCCAAGGTCTTGGCGCAGTATTGATGCAAGAGAAGAAAGTTGTTGCTTATACATCTCGCCAGTTGAAGCCTAATGAGAAGAACTACCCCACTCATGATCTCGAGTTGGTGGCAGTTGTGCATGCTCTTTTGACTTGGAGACATCTTCTATTGGGAAGAAAAGTGGACATTTTCACTGATCACAAGAGTCTCAAGTACATCTTCACTCAGCCTAATCTCAACCTCAGACAAACTCGATGGGTCGAAATGATTCAAGAGTATAATCTGAGTATCGAGTATACTCCAGGCAAGGCCAATGTGATTGCTGACGCATTGAGCAGGAAAGCTTACTGCAACAGTCTGATTCTCAAGCCTTATCAGCCCGAACTTTGTGAAGCTTTCCGCAAACTTAACCTGCAAGCTGTTCCTCAAGGATTCCTCGCCAACCTTCAAGTCTCTCCTACCTTGGAAGACCAGATTCGCCAAGCCCAGCTTCTTGATACTATGGTGAAAAAGGTGAAGTTTGGGATTGCCAAGAGTCAGCCCAAGTACAAGTGCTACCGCCTTGATGACAAGGATACTCTCTTCTTCGAGGATCGTATTGTTGTACCCAAAGGTGACCTCCATAAAGTGATCATGAATGAGGCTCACAATTCTCTCCTCTCCATCCACCCTGGGAGCACGAAGATGTATCAGGACCTCAAGCAAGCTTATTGGTGGACTCGAATGAAGCGCGAGATTGCTCAATTCGTGAATGAATGTGATGTCTGCAAAAGAGTGAAGGCAGAACACCAAAGGCCATCAGGTCTCCTCCAACCTCTTGCGATTCCAGAATGGAAGTTTGACCACATTGAAATGGACTTCGTGACTGGGTTTCCAAAGTCCAAGCGTGGCAATGATGCTATATTCGTTGTCATCGACAAACTCACCAAAGTGGCTCACTTTCTGCCTATCAAAGAGTCGATCACTGTAGCTCAATTGGCGGAACTCTATACCTCTCGTATTGTCTCTCTGCACGGTATTCCACAAGTGATCTCTTCAGACCGTGGTAGCATCTTTACCTCGAAGTTTTGGGATTCTTTTCAGAAGGCCATGGGCACGAACATCCGTTTCAGCACAACTTTCCATCCTCAAACTAGCGGTCAAGTCGAGCGTGTCAACCAGATTCTTGAAGATATGCTCAGGGCTTGTGTGATCTCCTTCGGCATGAAGTGGGAGGATTGTCTTCCTTATGCTGAATTCTCCTACAACAACAGTTTTCAAGCAAGTTCGGGCAAGGCCCCATTTGAAATACTGTATGGTAGGAAGTGTCGTACCCCTCTCAACTGGTCTGAAACCAGTGAACGTCAGCTTTTGGGTAATGACTTAATCACAGAGGCAGAAGAAATGTGCAAAGTCATTCGTGATAACCTCAAAGCAGCCCAATCTCGCCAGAAGAGCTACTATGATAGTAAGCACCGCGATTTGGCTTTCGAGATCGGAGATCATGTTTACCTCCGTGTCTCTCCTATGAAAGGTACTCGTCGCTTCGGTATCAAAGGGAAGCTTGCCCCTAGATACGTGGGACCTTTCAAGATTGTCAGCAAGAGAGGCGACCTCTCTTATCAACTCGAGCTTCCTTCAAACTTTGCAAATGTTCATGACATGTTCCATGTCTCTCAGCTTCGAAAGTGCTTCAAGACTCCTGACCGCACCGTCAACTTCGAGGACATTGAGCTCCAAGAAGATCTCTCTTATCGTGAGCACCCAGTTGCTATTCTTGAAGAGACTGAACGCAAGACTCGCAACAAGTTAATCAAATTTCTCAAAGTCAAGTGGTCACACCATTCCGACCGTGAAGCTACCTGGGAACGCGAGGATCACCTCCGTTCTGAGTACCCGGCGTTCTTTCAGTCCTAGATCTCGGGACGAGATCCTTTCGTAGTGGTGGAGTGTTGTAACACCCCGGATGTAACTTTCCCAATTTGTACTCCAACTCTTGCCGTTTCCGGCGTTAAGTTATATTTATTTCCTCGGGTTTGGGTTTTGTCTCTGTGTGTTGTTGTCGTTGTCATGCATCTCATATCATGTCATCATGTGCATTGCATTTGCATACGTGTTCGTCTCATGCATTCGAGCATTTTCCCCGTTGTCCGTTTTGCATTCCGGCGCTTCGTTCTCCTCCGGTGGTCATTTCTACCTTTCTTTCATGTGTGGGGATTAAACATTTCCGGATTGGACCGAGACCTGCCAAGCGGCCTTGGTTTACTACCGGTAGACCGCCTGTCAAGTTTCGTATCATTTGGACTTCGTTTGATACTCCAACGGTTAACCGAGGGACCGAAAAGGCCTCGTGTGTGTTGCAGCCCAACACCCCTCCAATTTGGCCCAAAACCCACCTAAGTCTTCTCCATCATCTAGATCGTTCGATCACGATCGCGTGGCCGAAAACCGCACCTCATTTGGACTCTCCTAGCTCCCTCTATGGCTATAAATAGACCCCTCTCGAAAAATCCGGATCCTCCCCCGTCCAAACCATAAAAATCCACCGCGTCGCACCGGACTTTGTCCGCCCCGCGCCGGACAAATCTCGCCGCCGCCGCCAGCCACTCCTTGCCCGACACGTGGCACGCCGCCACCCGCTCCCACGCCGTCCCGCTCGGCCCGGGGAGAGCCCCCGCGGCCCAGCCGCCCGCGCCGCCTCCTTGCGCCCGGCGCCGCCGCCTCCCTCGACTCCGGCGGCCGGCGCCGCCGCACGCCATCACCGCCCGGCGCCGCGCCTCCTCTCGCCAACCCCATTGCCTTCTTCCCGCGGTCCGGCCACCGCCGCCACCGCAAGCCGCCGCCCGAGCTCGCCGGCAGGTCGCCGCCCGCGGCCGCCCCGGCCTCCGTGCTCGTCGCCGCCTCCTCCTCTCCGGCCGGCCTCCTCTCCCTCGTCGCCGACCAGCCCTTCGGCGAACTCCGGCGAACAGGGCATCTCCAGCGAGCTCGGATCCCACCTCGGTTCGCGCGCCGGTCAAACCCTAGATCTGAGGGTTGTTTTTTTTCTTCTAAGTCCCTGATATTTTCAGTTCAAGTGCTCATGTTCGTAGCCCCGTAACTTTGCATCCATAGCTCCGATTTATGCATATAGCATATCAAAATGTTCATCTCAGAGAGTACATCATTTCATTCCATTGCATCATTTTCATTTGAGTTCATCTTGATGCTCGAAATGCTGTTAGAAGAGGGCTACTTGAGATAATTGTCAGATCTGCTACTCCATTTAGCTTTTTGTCATTTTTGCCATGATTAATGTGTGCATGATATGCCCTGATGCTCTACATGTGTTTTGTTAAGGGTTTTGTCATCTTTCCAGAGGTGCAACCCATGTATTTTTGTGATGTGTGTGGTGACTTGTGCAAGCTTGCAAAGTGGTGCACTTGCTAATTCTGTTTTCAGGGACTTAGCATTTCCACTAAGTCCTTGAGCTATTTATCTCATGATGCCATATGTTCATGTTGTTTCCTATTGATCCGTGCCTCTTTTGAGGATGATCAGTAAGGATGTTTTAACACCAACACGACTTAACTATCAATTATACCAACTCCAATTGCATTTTGCAACTATGAAGAAGGAGTTAATATTGTAGTGCTCTATCCATCCATGCCTTTGTTTGCAATTATGGAGCACCCTGGCTTGAGTCAATCGAGCTCTACTTTTGCTACTTTGTGAATCTGGGCAGATTGTCAACTTGTTTGCAATTTTTCCGATGATGTTGTAGTTGATCCGTGCATGCTATGCTATTGTTCTTTCCATGTCTAGCTTGAATTTTGTACCTTCTTGATGGGTGTATGCTTGTCTTGCCATGACTTGCACCGTAGTGAGTGCATCGAGCTCGTAAACATGCCTACTTGAGTTATATTTCAGCATGTGTCAGTTTTTCACTAAGTCTGAAAACTGATTATGTTCTTTCTATGTTCACATGCTTGCAATTGTATTTTCTGATCCCTTTTGGCTCAAGGTCACTAAGGGAATTTTGTTAAGCTCTTTGAGTAGCTCCATTCCATGTTTTACTTTGCCATGTTCAGAACCTGTAGCATGTAGTTTTGTTGCTCCGAAGAGGGCTACCTGATCTGAAATTCCAGACAAGTGTTAATTTCACTAAGTCTGAAATATGTTTGCCATATGCATTTTTGCCATGCTTGTTTGAATCTGTTAATGGATGAATTGGCCGTAGCTCAGTGCTAGACTTTTGTTAAGCATCTTGCGTGCATCCCTGCCATGTATTTTTTTGTCATGTTTGGGTGCTGTAGCATGTTCATCTCATTGCATTTAGATGGCTACTTACTGTAAATCGCAGATCGATGTCATTTTTGAATCGCTTGCCATTTCCAAACCGTAACTCCGATTCCGGTGTTCTTTATATCATTTTCAAGCGATTTCATATCATCTTTCCAGTGGCACACTTGGATTCCCAAGTTGAGGCCAGGTTCATGCATTTCCTGTCACATCTTGCATATGCATCCCGCATCGCATCCCGCTTAGCATACCATCTTTGCATTGCGTTGTTTGAGTCTGCACGTGGTTGATTGTATCCTTGTTGCTTGTTTGTCTTGTTTGGGTAGAGCCGGGAGACGAGTTCGCTAACGAGGAGCCCGTTGAGTTTGCTTTCGAGGATCCAGTCAACTCTGACAACTGTGCAGGCAAGATGATCATACCCTCGAAATCACTACTATCTTTGCTATGCTAGTTTGCTCGCTCTTTTGCTATGCCATTGCTATGATGCCTACCACTTGTTTTCAAGCCTCCCATATTGCCATGTCAAACCTCTAACCCACCTTGTCCTAGCAAACCGTTGATTGGCTATGTTACCGCTTTGCTCAGCCCCTCTTATAGCGTTGCTAGTTGCAGGTGAAGATTGAAGGCCGTTCCTTGTTGGGACATTTATTTTACTTGTTGGGATATCATTCTATTGCTATGTTATCTTAATGCATCTATATACTTGGTAAAGGGTGGAAGGCTCGGCCTCTCGCCTAGTGTTTTATTCCACTCTTGCCGCCCTAGTTTCCGTCAAATCGGTGTTATGTTCCCGGATTTTGCGTTCCTTACGCGGTTGGGTTATAATGGGAACCCCTTGATAGTTCGCCTTGTTTAAAGCTTTTCCAACAATGCCCAACCTTGGTTTTACCATTTGCCACCTAGCCTTTTTCTTTCCCTTGGGTTCTGCAGACTCAAGGGTCATCATTATTTTAAACCCCCGGGCCAGTGCTCCTCTGAGTGTTGGTCCCACCGAGCGATGTCCGGGGCTACCAGGGGCAACTCTGGGCTGGCCTACCCGACGTTTGGCTCATCTGTGTGTGCCCTGAGAACGAGATATGTGCAGCTCCTATCGGGATTTGTCGGCACATTCGGGCGGTGTTGCTGGTCTTGTTTTAACCTGTCGAAGTGTCTTGAATTACCGAGATACCGAGTCTGATCGGAATGTCTTGGGAGGAGGCCTATTCCTTCGTTGACCGTGAGAGCTTGTCATGGGTTAAGTTTGGACTCCCCTGCAGGGATTTGAACTTTCGAAAGCCGTGCCCATGGTTATGGGCAGATGGGAATTTGTTAATGTCCGGTTGTAGATAACTTGAACCTTAAGTTAATTAAAATGAAATCAACTGAGTGTGTTACCGTGATGGCCTCTTCTCGGCGGAGTCCGGGAAGTGGACACGGTGTTGGAGTAATGTTTGCGCAGGTTGTTCTCTAGTTTCTCGCCCGCGCTTTGCCTCCTCTTCTCGCTCTCTTTTGCGTATAAGCTAGCCACCATACTTGCTAGTCTCTTGCTGCAGCTCCACTCATATTTTACCTTGCCTTACCTATAAGCTTAAATAGTCTTGATCGCGAGGGTGCGAGATTGCTGAGTCCCTGTGGCTCACAGATTACTATTACACCAGATGCACGGCCTAATGATTCCGCTCCAGGAGACGCATTTGAGCTCAAGTGGGAGTTCGACGAAGACTCTCAACGTTACTATGTTTCCTTTCCCGATGATCAGTAGTGGTGCCCAGTTGGGGGTGAACGGGACCGTTGTCGCATGTTGGGTTCTCTTTTATTTTGGCGCCATAGTCGGGCCATGAGTGTTCGGATGATGTAATGTTATTTATGTACTTGATTGACGTGGCGAGTGTAAGCCAACTATGTTATCTCCCCTTTATTATTCATATTACATGGGATGTTGTGAAGATTGCCTAACTTGCGACATATGCCTTCAATGCGATTATGCCTCTAAGTCGTGCCTCGACATGTGGGAGATATAGTCGCATCGAGGGTGTGACACACACGTCGAAAGAGGCTGACCATAGAAGTCAGCTACCATTGCACCGTCTCTGCCATGGAGATATTCGCAAGGATGACCGGCGCTCAGGGCCTCCCCCTCCTCCGTCCACAGACGTCGCAGAAGCCAGGGAGATTCCGCACGATGGCCGGTGTTCGGGCCACACGCGGCGCAGAATCCGGCGGGACACGCCCGTGCGCGTCAAAACCCTCCGCCGAGGGAGCATCTCCGGTTGGGGTTGCGGCGGCGGTGCCCTAGTCTAGGTCTCGAGAGGCCTGAGAGATGAGAGATGAGGGGAACGGACGGGGTCGCGGTATGTGTGCAGACCACAAAATTTAGCCATATACGGGAAACAACCCTATAACTGCATGCGGGAAAGGTGGCACGGTGGACCCGTGCACCCCGTTAAACATTTTCAAAATCCCCAAAAACCTAACACAAAAAAAGTTACGGGGCTTTCAAGATCTCGAGGCAAAAAAATTCAAAAAAAAGGTTTTGAAATTATTTTTTAAATTTTTTTTTTCAAAAAATGATACGTAATATGACCGGGAAGTTTGAAATATTTTTCAAAATTTCATCATAGTCATGAACATGAACAAAGTCCTAGACATCAACAAGGTATAATAGGATTGATATGCTAGATATATCAACAAGTGCCTGTGAACTGAGTTGTTGCTGGGGTTGGATAGAACTCTGAAGTTAAGCGTGCTTGGGCTGGAGTAGTGTGAGGATGGGTGACCTTTTGGGAAGTTTGACCACGGAGTGCGATTTGACCTGAGATTAAGCATATTAACCCAAGATTAAGACATAATGACTTGAGAATAAGAAAAAAATGAAAAAAAAATTGAAATTTTTTGAAAAAAAATAAAAAAATCTGAAAATAAAATTTGAAAAAAATTTGTTACTAATGACATACCAGATACTAATGGCGCACCATGGGCCATACTAATGGCGCACCACAGGTGCGCCGTTAGAAAAAAATTCTAATGGCGTGATGCTAGTGGCGCACCAGTAGTGCCTCATTAGTAGCAAAAATAGGTGCGCCACTAGCAGCCCTTTTTCTAGGAGTGACACACCATCATTTGTTAGCCGTGTGCCGTGTCCACTGTAATTATTTTGGAGCACCTATCCCCCCCTCTAGAGATTAAGATTAACCATGTGTAGAGATGTATAACGTACCCAAATATATTTAGGAGTTGAACATGGAGGTAGTATAACATATACAACTATACATAGTATCTAGCCAAATGCAGACCTAATTTGATTAGTTAACAGCAAGGAGATGGTATTGGTGTCAATACCTGAAAAGGTGGAAATATAATTCCCAAGTACTCAAAACTTGGGCTGGAGTAGTGTGAGGATGGGTGACCTTTTGGGAAGTTTGACCACGGAGTGCGATTTGACCTGAGATTAAGCATATTAACCCAAGATTAAGACATAATGACTTGAGAATAAGAAAAAAATGAAAAAAAAAATTGAAATTTTTTGAAAAAAAATAAAAAAATCTGAAAATAAAATTTGAAAAAAATTTGTTACTAATGACATACCAGATACTAATGGCGCACCATGGGCCATACTAATGGCGCACCACAGGTGCGCCGTTAGAAAAAAATTCTAATGGCGTGATGCTAGTGGCGCACCAGTAGTGCCTCATTAGTAGCAAAAATAGGTGCGCCACTAGCAGCCCTTTTTCTAGGAGTGACACACCATCATTTGTTAGCCGTGTGCCGTGTCCACTGTAATTATTTTGGAGCACCTATCCCCCCCTCTAGAGATTAAGATTAACCATGTGTAGAGATGTATAACGTACCCAAATATATTTAGGAGTTGAACATGGAGGTAGTATAACATATACAACTATACATAGTATCTAGCCAAATGCAGACCTAATTTGATTAGTTAACAGCAAGGAGATGGTATTGGTGTCAATACCTGAAAAGGTGGAAATATAATTCCCAAGTACTCAAAACTACAACCAGCTCTCCTGAATTTTTATTTTTTTTATGTAATGAGTACAAAATCACATATATAACACAAACCACAAATATATGGAGCATAGTATGATGGCAACACTTCCAGTTTGTGATATAGGCGAGGGTCCCGATCTTTCGATGAGATGATAACTATCGATTTGGTAGAGCGACTTTGACGATCCGACTACAAACGTGCACGACGTTGCGCCTTAGCAATCGCTAAACCAACTCCGGGAGGTTATTGACCACGCTGGAGCACGATCAACCTGACCACGAAGGTCTATTCCTGCAAGCAATCGAAGAACAAGCAAGAATATGATTAAGCAATCTGAATATTGCGAATATGGATGAAGTATTGATAAAAGTGGGGTTTCATAAGCGGTCTTGGTCTGGTCGTTGGACACAAACGAAGTACACGAAGTTGCAGCGATGGCTAACTTTTAACTAAATAAAACCCAAGTCTAAACGAAGCCTTAAGGGCTATATATATAGGGAAAAGAGAGGGGATTTTGTCCACCCTTGGCAAGGTGGGACTAAAACACCTCCTAAGTCCTTTCCCCTATAATATGGACTCTAAAAATAGATTACATGGGCCTGGCCCAAAATAAGGTGGCGCAACACCAATAATAAGCTATGGAGGAAATTTATGAAAGGCCATCTTGTATATTTCGTCCATCTTCTTGTATGTCATCATGGTGGCTTCAAAGTCCGGAAATCTCCACTTGAACCTCCGTTCTTGTTCTCTTTGCACGCACCTTCATCTCCGTGCTTGACCATGCTCCAATGTTCATCCTTCTTGTCCGTGCTAGGCCCTTCAATTGCAAGCAACACAAATGTATCTAAGTTAGGCAGCATCATATTCTCATGAACACTAGAAACATTACCAAGAAACGAAAGTACCTGATAATTTAATTGGCGTATCTGAGCTCTAGCAACTGTTCCAAGAGGTAAAACAACAGGGGATATGGGTGTAACTGTGGTAGCCATGTCCTCATCAGTTTGTGAGAAGAGAAAACACAATACCGTAATGAAGGACAAAATAAAAAAACAAATATCATCAACCCAGAGAAAACACATGAAGTAAGATAACAGAAAACCTACATATTTATTAATAGAGAATAAATAGGTACCCAAAATCTTAAATTATTAAGAGATAAGAAGTACAAAAGTTTATTTCGAAATGACACACAATAATAGGCATGTAACACCAACACGACTTAACTATCAATTATACCAACTCCAATTGCATTTTGCAACTATGAAGAAGGATAGAAACGTGAAACATGTCCGACAATTTTTTTATAACAAACACTGTATTTTCAAAGATAATTTTAAAATAGCAACACAATTATGTGGATAGTTCTAGTTATGTTTCTACTAGTTACGAGAGTAAGAAATAATCAAGGTCGGCCATCAATTTATACTAATTTTTTACTTACAAATATTAGAATTGTATAGCATGATCTCCAAAAGCTTATTTTGTAATGTTGTAGAATCGTATGCATATAACAAAAAAAGAGCTTAAATAAGAATGAGAAACATTATAAATTTTAATAATGATGATGATGAAACAATGAACACCCAATTACATGGTTAATTATGTTAGTTACCTTTACACACAAACATTTCAATTTATCTTGTAAAAACAATGTAATTCTCTACAAGTAACTTCACTTATCCATAAAATCATTCATCATCCACGGTTTGTCCAGACTCCTCGAAGCAAAATATCATTCTCAGCCCCTTAGTGGTGGCAACAATAGCAACACAGTTCCATTGTTAATGCTACAAGCCTTATGTTTCAAATATAGAACATAAAGAAAAAAATTCAAATGTCAAGCTTTGCAAATTTGACCAAGTTTGCAGAGAAAAATATCTACATCTACAATGTCAACATGTTAAATTCATGATATACAATGTGAAAAATATTTTCATATTATATTTATTTTGTATTGTTGATGCTGGTATTTTTCGGCTATAAACTTGGCCAAACATTGCAAAGTTTGACTTAAGAAAAGATATGTATGTACTATATTTTGAAACAGTAAAAAGTCAACATGTTAAATTCATGATTTTGAGAAGTATACTAAAGTTTCAATGACAAACATTTGAATTGTATATCATAAATTGCAAAACATTTTTATACCATAAAAGCGTAGACTTGTACCAAATACAACTAATGTTTATAATTATTCTACTACCCACTCAATTACATAGTTAATTCTGCTAGTTCATCTAGATAAGACACGAATATGTTGAAGACACCATATTGCCATACGATACTCTCAACTGCAACCTTTCACATATCTAAACCTTGTGCTATTTTATCGCAATCAATCTCCTCAGGCAACAGCCTTACTGGTGCTACCACAGCACACAAATCAATAGAGCTTCGCCTGATCCAAAACTAAATCATGCAAGCTGAGGTCGCCATACTCCATCAGGTATCTGCGCTTACTCTGGATTATCATCAGGCAAGGCCACCCTAAACCGTTAGCAAATCGAGTAGATCCAGGCAGCATCACCAGCTAGAGAACTCGGTTGGGATGGGTTAGCAAACAAGTTACTACTAAGAGACTCATCTTCTACCTTATTATGCCTCGTTTCAATGATCTCCATACACTAAAATGCACTTATCAAAAAATATTATGCGTTAGGAACAAAGGAAAAATATATCTTTATCGTGTATTTCTACATATGAATTGATAATAAAATGCATTAATGTTGCTCAATTCATAACAAAAGCATGCTGCTCTGGAGATATTTAGAAACTACCCAGCGGCAGCGGCATCAGGAGGTGAACATAGAGCCATAGTTTTTTAGTCGTTGTATAGTCGCCGACTAATCGTCAAGTCGTTTTCCAAAAATCAGGGCGACTCGCGACTATACAGCGACTTATGGTGACTATACAGCGACTTTCGTCGACTAATCGCCAAGCCGCAGGGCTCGCGGCGACTCGCCAAGTCGCAACTGAAAAATCTTGCATAGAGCTGAGTGAGCTCTACTAAGCGTCGGCACTCAACAGCGCACCGGCAAATCTAGTTGGTTGCTAGCGCAGTGTATTTTGAAGTGGTCCGAGGAGGCAAGGGTCGGAGGCATGATCTGGGCGACACAACGGCAGCATCCCGACGGCCAGGGCCAGAACTGGCCGGTGTGGAGGTCGAAGCCTGGAAGGAAGGGCCGAAGGGAGGATGGCGCCATGGCGAGGTCGCGAGAAGGCAGGCAGAGCCATGGAGCAGGCAGCAGGAAGCGTGTATTTAGCGGCGAGGAGGCTGTGCGATCTCCGCGGGGAAGGGCCGAAGATGGGACTTGGGAGCCTGGAAGGGGGATGGGCGCTGGCTCTCCGACGCGAGATCTGAGCTGCGCGAGTTGCTGGTGGCGGTGTAGCCGGCTGGCAGTTGCTGCTCCTAGTGGCGTGCCAAACCTCGAGACTTGGATCGATCGTAACTAGGCCGAGTAGGCTACGAAGCAAAGGATAGGTATAAAAAATAATCACGAGATTCCTGGGCAGGCCATGGCCCGGTTCAGCCGCAACGAAGCTCCGCCCCTGCCCACCGGTACCTTCAGATCTGTGGCGGTCAACGCCATAGCGAGACGCTCCTCGGGCAGATCTACAAGAACTATACTGCCGGCCTGGAGTCTACGGAGAACAGTCACCGGAGCAGGGCTGCGATGCACCGTACTTCCCATCAGTCAGATGAACTCACCAGACCAGTTTGCCGTCACACGTCGAAAGAGGCCGACCATAGAAGTCAGCTACCATTGCACCGTCTCTGCCATGGAGATATTCGCAAGGATGACCGGCCCTCAGGGCCTCCCCCTCCTCCGTCCACAGGCATCGCAGAAGCCAGGGAGATTCCGCAGGATGGCTGGTGTTCGGGCCACATGCGGCGCAGAAGCCGGCGGGACACGCCCGTGCGCGTCAAAACCCTCCGCCGAGGGAGCATCTCCGATTGGGGTTGCGGCGGCGGCGCCCTAGTCTAGGTCTCGAGAGGCGTGAGAGATGAGAGATGAGGGGAACGGATGGGGTCGCGGTATGTGTGCGGACCACAAAATTTAGCCATATATGGGAAACAACCCTGTAACTGCATGCGGGAAAGGTGGCACGGTGGACCCGTTTACCCCGTTAAACATTTTCAAAATTCCCAAAAACCTAACACAAAAAAAGTTACGGGGCTTTCAAGATCTAGAGGCAAAAAAATCAAAAAAAGGTTTTGAAATTTTTTTAATTTTTTTTTTCAAAAAATGATACGTAATATGACCGGGAAGTTTGAAATATTTTTCAAAATTTCATTATAGTCATGAACATGAACAAAGACCTAGACATCAACAAGGTATAATAGGATTGATATGCTAGATATATCAACAAGTGCCTGTGAAGTGAGTTGTTGCTGGGGTTGGATAGAACTTTGAAGTTAAGCGTGCTTGGGCTGGAGTAGTGTGAGGATGGGTGACCTTTTGGGAAGTTTGACCACGGAGTGCGATTTGACCTGAGATTAAGCATATTGACCCGAGATTAAGACATATTGACCTGAGATTAAGGAAAAAACGAAAAAAGATTTGAAAATTTTTGAAAAAAAAATAAAAAAAATCTGAAAAAAAAATTGAAAAAAAATTCTTACTAATGGCGCACTTCTATGTGGTGCGCCATTAGTATACCAGATACTAATGGCGCACCGTGGGCCATACTAATGGCGCACTCTAATGGCGTGATGCTAGTGGCGCACCAGTAGTGCGCCATTAGTAGCGAAAATAGGTGCGCCACTAGCAGCCCTTTTTCTAGGAGTGACACACCATCATTTGTTAGCCGTGTGCGGCGCCTCCCTCCACATATTACACCATCGGTCATATTCTCGTAGTGCTTAGGCGAAGCCCTGCGCGGATCACTTCACCATCACCGTCACCACGTCGCCGTGCTAATGGAACTCATCTAATTCCTCGACGCTTTGCTGGATCAAGAGTTCGAGGGACGTCATCGAGCTGAACGTGTGCAAAACTCGGAGGTGTCGTATGTTCGGTGCTTGATCGGTCGGAACGAGAAGAAGTTCGACTACATCAACCGTGTTGTCAAACGCTTCCGCTTTCGGTCTATGAGGGTACGTAGACACACTCTCCCCCTCTCGTTGCTATGCATCTCCTAGATAGATCTTGCATGAGTGTAGGAATTTTTTTGAAATTGCATGCTACGTTTCCCAACAATCACCCGCTTCTTCCACCTTCAATCCTAATCCTCTTGCAAGTCCCCACCCCCCACCATTGTTGACCTTTTGGAGCACTCTGTGTGCCCTCGCCATTGCATTTGGTGCACAGATTTGAGTTCTCCACGGTGATACGTGGAACTGAAAGTTGAGAAGCTTATTACTCTTGGGTGTTTGGGCACCCTAGAGCTTGTTCCTCTTGGGTGCTTTGGTTCCCAAGACGGTTGGTGTTGGCAAAGCTCAATCATTGTGGTGTAATGCTTTGGAAAAGCTTTGGGAGACTCCATTAAGTTGTGGAGAGTGTGACCGCCCCAAGGGTTGCCATTTGTACATGTTAGGTGACCGCCCTTAAGGGTCCCTTAGTGGAATCATGGCATCTTGTATTGTGCGGCGCGTGAGGAGATTATGGTGGCCCTAGTGGCATTTTGGGGAGCATTGTGCCTCCACGCCACTCCAAATGGAGATTAGCATCCAAAGGGTATGAACTTCGGGATACATTGTCGTCTCCGCGAGCCTCAGTTATCTCTTACCCGAGCCCTTTTCTTATGCACCTTACTTTGTGATAGCCATAGTGTTTCATGTTATGTATCTTGCGATCACTTAGTTGTTTATCTTATTTAGCATAAGTTGTTGGTGCACATAGGTGAGCCTAGTTGCTTTAGGTTTTGTGCTTGACAAATTAAACACTAGTTTTATTCTGCATTTGTTCAAGCCTAAACTATAATTATTTTAACGCACATATCCCCCCCTCTAGACGACATCCATGATCTTTCAACATGTTTCTTTCCCTAACCAGTGGTGGCATGCAGATCTTCGATACATCCACAAACTTCTCCAGAAAGGAGCCAGGCTCTGTGGTGGCATGCAGATCTTTATTCAAAGATCTCCATAGTTGTCATCTAAGCCCACCCGAGGCACAGAGGAAACAAGATCGAACTACCCGACAACAACACCCGTCGACCAAGACCCGGGAACAACCTTGTCTGGCAACAATCGTCCCCAGGTGGCCCGCACTCATCAAGCCTTCGACAGCAAGCTATCACCTCACCCACACATGGCGTGGCTGTTCTGCGTACGCAAAGCCTTTGCGCCACACGGCAGGTGAGCACGTGACAGAAGATGGACAAGATGCAAGGGGTGAATCGCCCCCCCCCCCTCACCTCGATGCATTGCGCACACCCGTACAGAGGCATGGCATGCCCCACATAAATGGCATCATGGGCGGAGGTGACCAGACAGACGTACATTTCCGGAAGCTGGAAGATGACGACACTTTACCAAGCATTTAATACTTTCACCTACCTGGTCGGATCCAGGGAACTTCATTAGTGGCGAAGCTATTGTGGCACTGATGGCTCTATATTTTACACATTTTTAAAGCTCGTTTGTTGCATATGTCCCATTGAACCAAATAGTTATCTATTATGCATGTTTACCGGTATTTACACTTCCCTTCGTGAGAATTGCACATTTCGTGTTTTATTTGGTCTTTATTAGTTTTCTTTCTTTTCTTGTGTCTATAGATGTTTTGGAGCAACCTATGACCAAGCACGATGAAAGGACTAAGGATGGATTCAATATGGAGTCACCTAGGGACCAGACTTAGCCATTCCGGAGGTTGGAAAAAGTGACTTTTTTCAAAGTGCTCCAAATCAAGATCTAAAACCAGGAATGAATCGGCGTCGTTCATACGAATCCAACATGCCAACATCAAATTCCAAGTTCGTATGAAGAAATGGCGGCTGTTTTACCGGAGGTCAGAAAAAAAACGATGTTTCATGCCACCGCAACCGGTCGTTTGGCGTGCCCGGCGATGGGATCCAGCCATTAAGGGTTGGGGGCATTGAGGAACGGCGGGGAGGAATCGCCGACGACGGGTACGGGGAGGAGAAGAGGCAGAGGAGGCGGAGTGAAAGAGGCGAATTTGATTTTTCTTTTTACTTGACCGCCGAGCGGTGGAGTGAAAATTGGGAGGTGAGCCACGGCTGGGGATAATTTATCCTCCACTAACGCCGATTGAGGATCCGTTAGATCACAGTTAAAATCAAGTTTTTACTCTTCTAATAGGTTATTGGGGATCAGTTAGAAATGACCTAAATACCCAAGCCTGATTAAAATAACAACCTGTCTACCCTATCCCTCGCGTACGTACTAATACAAAACACGCCCAGCGCCGCCGCTGTTTCAGATCTAAAAACCAGGCTGCCCGGGAGAGAGCCAAGAAAGAAAAGGATGACCGGGACGCGGAGCTAGCTTCCAGCGCCGGCAAGAACAAGCGGAGGGCCACCAACCAGCAGACGGCTGGCCGTAAATAATCCGACAAAGGTATCAGATCACCTCTCCTCTCTTTTTTCCCGTATCGGCCTCAGATCTTAGTAGTCCTCTTTTTTTCCTATATCAGCAAGTCTTCCCAATTTATCCCCAAATTAGAAATCTATTTCCTGGAGTAATTGGGTAGGAATTGGGAAAGTGACATATGTACTGCCTGCGTTCAGATCCGATTCGAGGCATCCCACATCCTAGTACCAACTGAAACAGAGTATCCACCAGATCCAAGCATCCATGGCATCCCACATCCTAGTACTCACCTCACTGAAACAGAGAACCCACCAGACCAAGCGTACACCAAGATTTCAGCATCAAAACAGAGTGAGGTTTTAGTTAGAATAATTATTTCAGTCAAAACTGAAAACATGATCCCGGTAGACAAATTAGAATGGCAATTACCCCCTCCATCCAAAAATACTTGTCCTAGAAATGGTTGTATCTAGACTTATTTTAGTTATAGATACATCCATTTTATCCATTTCTAAGACAAGTATTTCCGGACGGAGGGAGTACTTCACTAGAGCTTATAACGGTATTGACCACAACTCCCTAGAATGCGTTGTAGAACAACACTGACGCGCATGTTTTTGCGGTACTTCCAGACAGCTTCCCGAATTCACCTTGTAACTTTCCAAATCACTAGTAGCATTACCCTGAACAGGATCGTACTCTTGATGTTAACAGTCAGGGCCTGATGGAAGATAGGCAACATAAACATATATTGTTGATGGACAGGTACAGTATCACGCACATGCGTTCAGGGTACAGTACTTGTGTGGTAATTTGTTCATTTAAGGGAGCCTCACCTCCAATCCTGATTTATCGGTGTCATTGACCACTTGCTTCACAGATGTAGAACAGTTTTGGAGTTCCCGGTTCATACGAGGCACTTGTATTGGTGTAGGAAGAGAACAATAAGATTACCCAATTACAGGAGTACGGGGTAGAGAACAGCTGCTAGAACTTCCAGCATTAATTTCAGCTTCAGAACATAGGCTTGAACTCTTTCCTCTACAGAAGGGGTCAATAGTGTGTCTATCTTGACTCCCATGTCCCCCTACAGATGAAAAATGTAAGAAATGAGCACACACATTTGACAATTATGCACAGATATTCAATATGTATACCAGTGCTAAAACATGACTTCAGACAGCGTCCCACAATCACCGGGTTAAATTATCAGGGCATGTACAATGGTGCTATCTTAGGAGTGCCACGTAGGATAAACGTTGAGGTGGAGAGAGAAATCATAAGAAAAGGTTTGTCTTCTCTTATTTAAGATATGATCTCTTGGCAGAATATATCTCACCATGATTTTAGGAATAGCTAGTTATTGAAGATAAAGCTAAGAGATAACCCATTGTAGACATACTTTTATTGTCATCTCCAAACTACCAAGGCTTAAGAAAGACTGTCTTATCAACCACTGTATTTGCTTAGGTTACTGGAATGTACTGAGTTCACAAGCACACATGCAACAGTCACAGTATCTGGAGGGAGCTTTAGTAAACAAAGAAACACAATCTCTGGGCAAGTTAAAGTAGATTCCTTGCCTCCTCGCTAGTGATGGTCCATCTTCCTATCTTTCGTAGATTCACTGCATACTTCACATTACAATCCTATATTTCGTAGCATGTTTACTATTTCCAACATTTCAAGTACACTTGTTGCGAGTCTGCTTGAGTGATCTTGCGCCATGAGCCCTCGAACTGCTATTAAACATTAGCACTCAATGGTCCTAGAGTTCTTGGTATGCTATTAAACTGGTTTTGTCTAGGAGCTAGCTGGCTTGGTGGCACATGGCTAGTATGAAAAAGCAGCGATGGCATGGGGACCAGCCAGGCTGCATTAGCTTTCTTTTTATTGGGGGAGGGGGTGAGGTCCAGCAAGCAGGGCCATGGGCTTTAGAACTGGGCGAGCCATTTGGAACATTGGGGGAAGATGAATTTTGTGTTGGTTGCAGAGAAAGGACCCGCAAAACATTAGGGAATGGATCACCTTTCACCTGTGTAGTTCTGATGAGATGACAGAATGTTTAGATCTGTTGAGTTTGCCTTTACAGATGTCATAATGACCGGTGTAACTCTATGTTGGTCTTCTCACGGTACCAAGGTTCACCTTTCACCTATGGAGAAGCACCTCTGACTGGAGCTTGGAAACTGTGAAGTCCAATGCATGGACTTGCACTATGCTTGCCACTGAACCAACAGGCTGATAGATTTACTGTACACAACTCCCTGAGGTTGGGTGGGGTGTTTGCACTTGGCACAACTCCCTGAGGTTGGGTGGGGTGTTTGCACTTGGAAGTTCTGCTGGCCTTTTGGGTTTAGCTGGTTGGGTGGGGAGTCTGCCCTTGGAGGTTTGCGGCCAAATAACATTACCAGGTTGAGGAAATTGTGGGTCCAATGATGCTCCAGGAGGGGGACATGATCCATTTATAATGGAATTCTGTTAGGGGGTGCATTTCGAGGTTCTGCTGGCCTAAGAAGTTTTAGCCGGTTAGGTTGGGTGTTTGCACTTAGAAGGAGGTGGCGGCCTAACAATATTACCAGGTTGGGGTAATTGTGGGTCCACTGATGCTCCAGGAGGGGCCCATGCAGTGTTCAAGAAAGCGTTTTTAAGTGTCGCTTAAGCGTTGAGCGACAGCTAAACGCTTTGCTTTTGGCCTAGGCGCAACTTTTAGCATTGAGAGGAAAAAAGCATGATTTAGCAATCGGTTAAGCGCTAAGCGCTGGCTGAGCGTTCGCTGCGCGCGCTTAAGCGGCAGAAGAGTGAAGAAGGCGGGCCCAAAGGTCAGACGGGAGCTGAAATAGCCCACAAGCGGGAGGGGAAAGGGGGGGTATAAGGCCTGGCCCAAAAGGGCCTGTTCGGCTAGGGTTGCTAGGTTTCCAGGAGGGGAAAGAAGAGAGCATTGTGGCGGCTGTTTCTGCTCTGCATCCAGCAGCGGCTCCTCTGCCGTTCTTCCTCCTCGGCAGCAGCTACTGGATCTGGACACCGGCAGCTCCTCCTCCTCCTCCTGGACACCCACTACTACCAGCTCAGCTCCTCATCCTGGCTGCTGCTGCAGCTGCTGCTTGGCTGCTGCTATTTATCTTATATGCTCATTCTAATACAATATTATGCACTTTTGCTTGCTGTGTGAACCAATGGATCTTATCCTTATGTGTTATTTACCTATTTGTTATGGTGTGTGAACCACTGAACCTCAACATTATATGCTATTTCAGATTTTCAGTTACTTATGTCTATGTTACATGTTTTCTTCTGCATATTATTGAAAACAGCCAAATTCTGTCCAATTTATAAAAAAACGCTTAATCTGGGTTAAGCTGCGGTTAAGCGGCCATTGCTCTAAGTTGTGGCCTTCCGCTCCGCTTACGCTTACCGCTTTCTTGAACATTGGGCCCATGATCCATTTATAACTGGACTCTGTTAACGAGGACCTAATGCCTAACTGTTGATACCCAAAAAAACTCATGCATAATTAAATATAAAAAATCTTTTATTGGAAATACTTGTGTATGTATATGATCAAAGCTGTTATTCTAACATATAAATGTTTACTTTTTCAACAGGTTAAAATCTAGGAGGACCATGTCAGCATCCATCATAAAGCCGAAGGCTAGTGCATAGGAGATGCCTGAATCAATCCGACTAGATTTCCATAATTGCAAAAAAAAATCTTAAGTAGCGAGTAGGAGAACAATCTGTAATGCATAAGCACATTGGTTATTAGCCGAACTGGGTATGGGACAGGTTTGTGGCTATTTCAAATGAGCTATGGATAAACTTTGGTGTGGATAATCTGGCTTGTTTCTGTTATGTGATTGTGAAGTGTGGAATCCCTCAGCTTTTCGTTGTTGATTGCATAGTGTCGAATCACTCTTTTGCATTAACTCAACATCTGTCACTTGCTTTAGAGCATCTACTAATGATGCAGGTGCTTTCTAAAATTGTGTGTGAAGTACAACCAACGAAGCAAACATTGTGGAAGGAAATTCAACAAAGATATGATCATACCTCCTTTGGTTGCAGTAATTATGCAGATGACTGGATGGCAGAACGCCATCACACCTCATGCATGCATGCATAAGAACATTGTGTTAGGATCACCACATGCACATATTATGCAGATGACTGGAAGGGAGAACGCCATCACACCTCATGCATGCATGCAGAAGAACATTGTGTTAGGATCACCACGTAGATATGGTTTTAGATAAAAAGTGAGAAGCATAGGTCAATGTTTCTGCATACAGTATGAGTTTTAGTACTTCTATTAATTGGTTTTGTTATCAATCGGGTAGTAGAACTGCAATCAAGGCATTATTTGCATTTACCACAGAAGAATGTGGCAAAAAATGGAAAATATAAATGCTATAAAGAACCAAGACAGAGGTAAATATTTGCACCGTAGATGCACTATTTGCTCTAAGAAGATCTAGACTACAACAGTTAAGATTAACCATGTGTAGAGATGTATAACGTACCCAACTATATCTAGGAGTTGAAGCTGGAGGTAGTATAACATATACAAACTATACATAGTATCTAGCCAAATGCAGGCTTTTTGATTAGTTTAACAGCCAAGGAGATGGTATTGGTGTCAATACCTGAAAAGCGTAGAAATATAATTCCAAGTACTCAAAAAACTACAACCAGCTCTCCTGAATTTTATTTTTTTATGTAATGAGTACAAAATCACGTAATATAACCACAACCCACAAATATATGGAGCATAGTAACGATGGCCACACTTCCATTTGTGAGAAGAGAAAACACAATACCGTATGAAGGACAAAATAAAAAAACAAATATCATCAACCCAGAGAAAACACATGAAGTAAGATAACAGAAAACTACATTATTTATTAATAGAGAAATAAATAGGTACCAAAATCTTAAATTATTAAGAGATAAAGAAGTACAAAAGTTTATTTCGAAATGACACACCAATAATAGGCATGTAACACCAACACGACTTAAACTATCACAATTATACCAACTCAATTGCATTTGCAACTATGAGAAGGATAGAAACGTTGAAACATGTCGACAATTTTAACAAATCTTGTAGATAATAAATGTGTGGATAGTTCTAGTTATCTACTAGTTACGAGAGTAAGAAATAATCAAGGTCACCATCATTTATACTAATTTTATTAAATATTAGAATTGTAGCATGGATCTCCAAAAGCTTATTTGTAATGTTGTTAGAATCGTATTGCATATAACAAAAAAAAGAGCTTAAATAAAGAAATGAGAACATTAGAAATTTTAATAATGATGATGATGATACATGAACACCCACTTACATGGTTAATTATGTTAGTTACCTTTACACACAACATTTCCAATTTATCTGTAAAACAATGTAATTTCTCTACAAGTAACTTCAACTTATCCCATAATCATTCATCATCCACCGGTTTGTCCAGACTCCTCGAAGCAAAATAATCATTCTTCAGGCCCTTAGTGGTGGCAACAATAGCAACACAGTCCATGTTAATGCCTAAAGCCTTATGTTTCAAATATAGAACAATAAAGAAAAAAATTCAAATGCAAGCTTTGCAAATTTGACCAAGTTTGCAGAGAAAAATATCCTACATCTACCAATGTCAATGTAAATTTCATGATATACAATGTGAAAAATATTTTCATATTATATTTATTTTGTATTGTTGATGCTGGTATTTTTCGGTATAAACTTGGCCAAACATTGCAAAGTTTGACTTTAAGAAAAGATATGGTATGTACTAATATTTTGAAACCAGTAAAAAAAGTCAACATGTTAAATTCATGATTTTGGAGAAGTATACTAAAGTTTTCAATGACAAACATTTGAATTTATATCCATAAATGCAAACATTTTTAAAATACCATAAAGCGTAGACTTGTTACCAAATACAACTAAAATGTTTATAATTATTATACTACCCACTTCAATTACATAATTAATCTGCTAGTTCATCTAGATAAGACACGCGAATATGTTGAAGACACCATATTGCCATACGATACTCTCAACTGCAACCTTCACATATCTAAAACCTTGTGTGCTATTTATCGCAATCAATCTCCTCAGGCCAAACCAGCCTTTACTGGTGCTACCACAGCACACAAATCAATAGAGCTTCGCCTGATCCAAACTAAATCATGCAAGCTGAGGGTCGCCATTACTCCATCAGGTATCTGCGCTTACTCTGGATTATCCATCAGGCAAGGCCACCCTAAACCGTTAGCAAATCGAGTAGGATCCAGGCAGCATCACCAGCTAGAGAACTCGGTTGGGATGGTTAGCAAACAAGGTTACTACTAAGGAGAGACTCATCTTACCTATTATGCCTCGTTTCAATGATCTCCATACACTAAAATGCACTTAATCAAAAAATATTATGCGTTTAGGAACAAAGGAAAAATATATCTTTATCGTATTTCTACATATGAATTTGATAATAAAAATGGCATTAATGTGCTCAATTCATAACAAAAGCATGCTGCTCTGGAGATATTTAGAAACTACCCAGCGGCAGCCGGCATCAGGAGGGTGAACATAGAGCCATGGTTTTTTTAGTCGCTGTATAGTCGCGACTAATCGTCAAGTCGTTTTTCCAAAAAAAATCAGGGCGACTCGGCGAGACCTTATACAGCGACTTATGGTGACTATACAGCGACTTTCGTCGACTAATCGCCAAGCCGTAGGGCTCGTGGCGACTCGCCAAGTCGCTACTGAAAAACCTTGCATAGAGCTGAGTGAGCTCTACTAAGCGTCGGCACTCAACAGCGCACCGGCAAATCTAGTTGGTTGCTAGCGTAGTGTATTTTGCAGTGGTCAGAGGAGGTAAGGGTCGGAGGCATGATCTGGGCGACACAGCGGCAGCATCCCGGCGGGGGCCAGAACTGGCCGGTGTGGAGGCCGGAGCCTGGAAGGAAGGGCCGAAGGGAGGATGGCGCCATGGCGAGGTCGCGAGAAGGCAGGCAGAGCCGTGGAGCAGGCAGCAGGAAGCGTGTATTTAGCGGCGAGGAGGCTGTGCGATCTCCGCGGGGAAGGGCCGAAGATGGGACTTGGGAGCCTGGAAGGGGGATGGGCGCTGGCTCTTCGACGCGAGATCTGAGCTGCGCGAGTTGCTGGTGGCGGCGTAGCCGGCTGGCAGTTGCTGCTCCTAGTGGCATGCAAACCTCGAGACTTGGATCGATCGTAACTAGGCCGAGTAGGCTACGAAGCAAAGGATAGGTATAAAAAATAATCACGAGATTCCTGGGCGGGTCATGGCCCGGTTCAGCCGCAACGAAGCTCCGCCCCTGCCCACCGGTACCTTCAGATCTGTGGCGGTCAACGCCATAGCGGGACGCTCCTCGGGCAGATCTACAAGAACTATACTGCCAGCCTGGAGTCTACGGAGAACAGTCACTGGAGCAGGGCTGCGATGCACCGTACTTCCCATCAGTCAGATCAACTCACCAGACCAGTTTGCCGTCACACGTCTAAAGAGGCCGACCATAGAAGTCAGCTACCATTGCACCGTCTCTGCCATGGAGATATTCGCAAGGATGACCGGCGCTCAGGGCCTCCCCCTCCTCCGTCCACAGGCGTCGCAGAAGCCAGGGAGATTCCGCAGGATGGCCGGTGTTCGGGCCACACGCGGCGCAGAAGCCGGCGGGACACGCCCGTGCGCGTCAAAACCCTCCGCCGAGGGAGCATCTCCGGTTGGGGTTGCGGCGGCGGCGCCCTAGTCTAGGTCTCGAGAGGCGTGAGAGATGAGGGGAACGGACGGGGTCGCGGTATGTGTGTGGACCATAAAATTTAGCCATATACGGGAAACAATCATGTAACTGCATGCGGGAAAGGTGGCACGGTGGACCCGTGCACCTGCCCCATGGGATTTCAAAACGGTTGGTCTGGGTTTGTAGAGCCGGACCGTATGCACCGAGTCTACCTACTGGACGCGTTTGTGGGGTATAAGAGGATGACATAACACTAACTTTGAAGTTAGTGACGGCGTGACTGTAGAAAGTGTATGTGTCATCCTTTATCGAGTGTATGTGTCATCCTTTATCGAGAGCGACAGGTCATCCTTCCGATCTTTTTACATATATACACGTTTTTACATATTATCTTTACCAAGCATGTTGAAATAGTTCTCAGCAAGCTTATCTGTCAGCTACTACAAGGCTGATTGTTCTCAACACGGCTGGATGGTGGCAAACAATGTACAATCTGTTTTACATACAATTTTGCTCATCTCTTACATCATAATATGATACTCCCTCCGTCTCATAATGTAAAATGTTTTTTTAACACTTACACGGAAAAGATACTCAACTCTTAAGGCATTTTAGCGCGCGCAGGACGTTTTCCCGCGCTCCAGCAGAGGCGGGAAGCTAGCAAGCGTGGGAAAAGGCGGGAGCTCTCGCGCTAGATTTGGCGCACCGCGTCCAGCGCGCCTATAAAATTGCAGCGCCCTCTGCCGCTCTCTCGTTGCTCCCTCTACCGCTTTCTCTCCTCGCCGCCACCATGCCACCATGCCGCCGTGCCGCCGGGGAGCTTCGGGCTACCGCGGCGTCCGCGTGCGTCCGTCCGGCACCTACTCCGCCGAGATTCGATCCGGGGACGTGCGCCTTGGCCTCGGAACCTTCGACACCGCCCAGGAGGGCGCCCGCGCGTACGACACCGCGGCGTGGCGCCTCCGGCGGTCCCGTTGGGACATGAACTCCCCGGACGTGGCAACGCGGGAGCGGGCGCAAGAGTTGGCGCCTCCCCCGCGGCTTATCATCGCGAGAACCGGTGGCGGGAGCGCCGTCTCAGCCTGGCTGAGATGGACGAGGAAGCCATGACGATGTGGCGCCAACGCTTCCCGCAAGACGTCATCAACGAGCAACAGTTCTTCGCCGAGAGGAGGGCGGAGAGGGAGGAAAGGAGGGAGGAGCGAGCAGCCTATCGCGAGGACAAGCGAACACAGAAGGCGGGCGCTAAATTCAACATCGCGCTAGGAGATGCATCGTCCTGGGACTCCAACGACGAGCGGTTCCTTGACGCCTACGCTCAGACGTCGGAGGAGGACATCACCAAGGCAGAATCCGAGTCGGAGAATGACGGGTAGTAGTAGTTTTTCATTTTATCTATCTATCATAGGATAAAGCTATGAACTATCTATGCACTATTTTATATCATAGGAGCAGGCTATGTGACGGAACTATCTCACATTTGTACTATCGAAGCCAAATGTGTATCGAATTGTAGTTAAAAAAAGATGAAATATAGCGTGCCTCCTGGAGCGGCTCGGGCGCGCTTTTATTTTGCGGCGGCCGCTGAAGCTAGCGCACCACGCGCGCAAAAGCTAGCTCACCCGGCGTTGTATTCTGATTTTTAGCACGCCGCGCCTTGGGCGGCTTTTGGGGATGCTCTTAGGCATGTGTGGTCAGATTGAGAAAAGAAAATTACACTTGAACAACTGCAACTGAAGAAACATACATGATTTCATTCTTTGAACATGTCTCTAAATCTTATAACAGTACAAAATGAAATGGCAGAACTAGGCCACTAGAAAAACACAAGACTGTGAGTAACTCCTTGTTTCTACACATCAAAGGCGACAAAAGTCGTAAATCAAGACAGCAACGTTGCAGGTTCACGCAGTCGAGCTTGTTTCTTCAACTTGTTGCGGAAACTTCTTTTTCTACTGAACGCCCTCTCCTGATTATACCAAGAAAAAAGGTTATTTTCAGTAAGAATTTCTGTACAACATGAAGTAACACTGCATGACATGATGATGAGTAGAACAGAGAAGAGTCTTACCACTGGCTGGGCCAGCTCCTCCGCTTGACGAACTGCTCTCACGAGATCACAGTTTGCATCTGTATATAGGCTAGTCACTATTCCAGATTGGCCAGCTCTAGCTGTGCGACCCACCCTGTGCAAAAAGTCCACAGCGCAAGCAGCAAACTCGGCCTGCAGGTATAGGTAGAAGCGTTAAAAAGAACTTCTGATGAGATGATGCAAAGGAGCGTGAGTATCTTAACGTAGGGTTTAGACTTCATCATAGTAGTAATAACTATAAACATTTTTCTAAGAATACTAGTATTCCACATATATAGCAGGTGTGCATAATGCATGACTTTTTGCGCCATCATGTGTACAGATTTTGAAGTATTGTGCTGACACCACAAGTAGATACGATAGGAAGTTCAATGCTACTTGTGACAGACAAGCAACAGCAGTGCAGCGCCAGACATGCAGACATTTCAAAAGGCGAGGTCTAACCGTACCTGAATAACATGGGAAACATTTGGCACATCAAGCCCACGAGCGGCAGCATCAGTACAGACGAGCACGCCACCATTCTCCCGGAAAGATTGTAAATTGGCTGTCCTTTCCTCCAGGGAGCTCTCACGGTGGTACAAAATGCATGGAATACCAACTCTCCGCAATATGTCAGAGACTGAATTAGCAGCGTCGACGGTGTTCGTGAACACCATAGTTCGATTTGGACCAAGTTCTGGGTCAACTTCACTCTTCAGGCCATACTTTACTGCATCCAGAAGAGCATCGACTTGTGTATCAGTAGTAACCTCTATCCATCTTCTCTCCAGTCTGCATATATGGTACACTGTGTATCAAATGTATTGAAGGTGCGAATAGGAAGGGACAATAAGAAACAAATATGGGATTTTTGAAAAAAACTGCGACTAACAAACCCAGCAATAGTGAGAAATCTGTCCAAGAGGAAGAATATTAGCTTATTGTAAGACATAGTGCATACCTAGGGTTGTGACGGTGCAGATAAGCACCACTAACCCACACAGCACTAGGAAACATACGTTTCAGCACACCACCAGCAGTTTTTTTTCCACTCTGAGGGAGGGTGGCAGCAACAAAGACATATTGCTTGCTGCGCCTATAAACTTTTCTAACCCTTCTCCAATCCCTGCGTGCTCCTACATGAGCATTCTCAACCTTGACTGCTCCATCTTGAATATGACCATCTTCATTTTCATCATCAATATCACTAATTTCAGCACTCTCAGAACCCGAATCCTCATGATATTCATCAGAACCTTCGAGCGCTACTTCTTTTCCAGAATCTTCCGCCCTTGAAAGTAACTTCTCATCAAACCGCAGCATGTGGATGAGACGAATGATCTGATTTTCAAAACTTCCGCAAAGTAGCATGTCTGCCTCATCAAATACCTGTTCAAAATCAGCTAGTTTTAGGACTCCCTGTCTCAAGGTCAAAGACTGTAATTCAAACACTTGCTATAAGACAAAAAAGCCAACAGAAATGCAAATGTAGAAAACGATAAGAAACAAGAAAAAAATACACAGAAAATTACAGCTTAACTTGAGAGTTGAAACCATTCAAAATACTTTCTTCTCCAAATTGCAGGAAAGCACAAAATTCTAGCCTAACCTTGCCAAGTATATCCAGCAACTCAAGATTAAATAAAAGATAGGATGGAACAACAAGATTTCTAATCTGGCTATGCCAAAGATGTCTGCACACACACAAAAAAGTCCCGCTAGAGTACTTACGATGTATTTTACACTGCGTAGGAACTTCTCCCTCCGCCTCCTCTCTGGGTCATAATCGAATAGATAATTCAAAAGAGCGGCTGGAGTGGCTACAAGAATATCTGGGCGAACTGCTGGCCAACCCTGTGAAGATACAATATAAATCAAAAACCATAAAATAAGCAGATGTTGTGCCAGAATATGTTTTATTAATCTAACAGTGTTTTAGAAATATGAACATAACGAAAGACCCATGTTTAGTTAAGTCCTTAGACCCAAAGTGTAAATTGGGGAATATACCACTACAGAAATGATGAAGTATTGAAACAGACATTCAGTTGTAGAATGTGACATATGTAGTCTCATGTTATCCATACGGAAAACAAGAAGATGTGATGAGTTTACCAAGCTATCAAGTACTGTATCATATATGACAGAAAGGCAGACCATACCTTTGGCCCACAAACTGCAGCAGCACGCTTAAGTGGTTCACCAGATACATCAAGTAATGAATTAGCCATTGAAACAACTTGCTCACACAGCATGACATTAGGACAGAAAACCAACACTATGTTATCTGTTCTCGCAGCAATGTTTTCAGAATGACCATCTTCTGTGGAGGAAGATTTGGTGCACAGTTTTTCAATCAGTGGAACCAGGTAACCATGTGTTTTGCCACTGCCAGTCTCTGCCGCAACAATTACATCGTTCGACGTAAGAACATGTGGTATACAAGCTGCCTGCATTGCAGCAGTTGACATTTTAGGAAAGTATTCATTTGTCGCAACACAATGCTCTAACAAAAGCAATATAGAATAATATATGGAACTCTACTAGCACACAAGTTCCAGCAAGAACAGTACATTAGCACCAGACAGGCAAACTGGAGAAGGGGCACAAGAAAATACTGAATCCAATTTCATTTAGCTAAATTGTTGTCGGTAATTTTGTAGAAGAACTATGTCAGTAATTTTGCAAAGACAAGCAATTGATTCGATTACGGCGGCATCAGCTGCTGGCTTCAGAGCTACAGGCAGCCAGACCCTCCACAGCACGGCGTCTTCCCTGCAGAGTTTCAGCAGACGGAGGATCGATGGCGGCACACCCTGGAAGACAACCGCGTTGTGGCGCTTCCACAATTGCCAGCAGCAAAGTAGCAGAAAGGTGGGGCCTGTCCGCGTTGGCACCGAGCATGGGGGAGACAGCAGGTGGAGTGACCTGACGGAGGCAACATCCCGTTGATTCAGACCTACAAATTCCCAGAACCGACGAGCAAAAGGGGCAGCTGAAGATGAGAGGATCAGCCGTCTCGAGGGGCGAAGTGCAGAGGGGTCAGCCAGCGCCTGCCGATGCGATGATGTGCTTCCGCAGGAGCACGTCTCTCGTGTGTATCTGAGCCTGAGCCAGGAGCCAGGCGAAGAAACGGACCCGGCTGGGGGCGTAGTTCTTCCACACGAAGTCGACGAAGGGCACCTGCACGCCACCAAGGTGACTGAGCTGTAGACGCCGGCCGAGGAGAGCAGTGCGTCCTTCGCGCAGCCATGGCAAAGGGTCCGCTCGTCAGGGGCCACCGACAGGCCCACCTCCTGAAGGATGGGCAGCAGGGCGCCGCGCTCCCGGGCGCCGGCGTGGTTCAAACGGGGTACAAACACGCCATAGAGCCAAATGCGATGACGGGTGACGGAAACCGCGGGCATGGTGGTGTGGAAGAAGAGCGAGCTCATCTGCACAGACAGAGCACCGCCGGGCGGCCACGAGTTCAGCCAGAACGCGGTGGTGCACCCGTCGCCGATGGAGACGCGGAAGATCGCTCTGTACACCAGCATGAGCTGGTCCAGAGAGGACCAGTGAGGGCCTGGGAGAGAGGACGCCGCCACCAGGGTTAGCAGCGAGCGTCCGAGCTCAGTCCACACCCAGCGGGCCCAGGACGCGTCCTGACGTGAGTGTAGGCGATGTAGCAGCTTCATCAGGAGGCAGCGGTTTTGGACTGGCAGTGCACGCACCCCGAGCCCGCCTTCCTCCTTGGGGCGGACCATCCTATCCCAGGCCACCAGGCATTGGGCTCCCGACGCCTTGTCCGACGCGGTCCAAAGGAAGGAGCGACGCAGGGCGTTGATTGCACAGAGAACCAACGGAGGGAGCTCCATCGCCGCCATGGCGTAGGTGGGCAACGCGTCCAGCACAGCATTGAGCAGGACAAGGCACCCTCCGAAGGAGAGCAGTTGCGCTCACCAGCCGGAGAGGTAGCGCTCGGTGATGAGCGAGAGGAAGTCGTCCATTGAGAGCTTGCGGTTGGAGAGCGGCAGACCGAGGTAGACTTGAGGAAAGCTCCCAACGCCGCAGCCCAGCACCTGAACCATGTCGCGCAGGTCATTGTCCTGAACATGCATGGGCACCACCGTGCTCTTGTGAAAATTGATGATCAGCCCCGTCGCGACCGCAAAGTCGTCCAATATGTCCTTTAGGCACCTAACCACACCCAACTCAGTTCGCATGATGATGAGGGTATCATCGGCGTACTGAAGGGCAAGCGGTGGGGCGCCATCAACCAGAGGGTGCATCATCACTCCATCCTGCTTGATCTGCTGTTGGAGGACATCCGCCACGAGCAAGAACGGGTAGGGGGCATCCACAGCTACTTATATATAACTAATCACCACATATAGTTTAGGCATGTGATGTAGAAAGCTAAAATCTTCACAACAGCTAGCAGCGCACATGAATTCTGCACTAGAAAGGACTTCCGTGTTTCCAAGAGACAGGGGGTGGACCGATAGGTTATTTAACATTGGACTGAAGAATATTACAAGCTCAGACTGCTCGATCACTTAACATGAACGGAGACCGGGCCAAATCATCCCTATACGGCAACTGTACATGAAAACACATAGGAGGTTCGATCTACCAAATGAAAAGCTGATGCTGAAAAGGTATATGAAAACATTGCAACGCGGGCTCAGGCATTTCGTCGAGCACGCAGTGTGCAGAGACCAGTAGCGGCGAGTTGCAGCAAGAGTTACCTGGACCAGCGAGGGTCTCTCGAGCCCAGTGCCGTGCAAGGCGGACGCGACGCGGTCGGAGATGCCGAGGGACTTCCAGGACGTGCTGTCCTCGGCGAAGAAGCCGTCGGTGCCCGCGCTGGTGTTGTCGGCCTCGGCGGCGGCGGCGGTGGCGAGCGAGCGCGGCTTCGAGGCGGTGGAGAGGAGGCGCCACGGGCGCGCCGGCGCAAAGAGTAAGAGGCGGCGGGTGGCGGGAGAGGAGCAGGCGATGGACGGGAGCGCGAGGCGGAGCGCGAGCGGCGCATGGCGGAGGTGGCTCAGCGCCATCGTGTCGTTCGCGACTTGAGATAACTCGAGAGGTTCACAGTTCACTCGACATTTTGGCTTACGCGACCTAGGAGGTTCACTACAGTTCACGAATTCGAATTTTTACGTGTTTACCTACAAATGTTTTTTGTTTAAGTTGTGTACCTCATTATTTCTAACTCCCTATGTATGCAGCTTAAAAAAAACCTCCCTATGTATGCTAAAAATACAAATGTGTCAAATTATTAAAAAACAGACATGTTCAAAATTAGCGAAATGATTGTCGTCAGATGAGGCAAATCTTTGTGGTCATCTAACAAACCAACTTTGTTCTCCTCTTCTTATTTAATGAGATAAGGCAAATCTTTTGCCTCCGTTTCAAAAAAATATTTTTTTTAGAGTACGCACATTGCGTATCTTAGCTTTATAGAAGAAAGAGAGTTATACACAATAAATACAAACGATATGCACCGCCACACGCGGCAGGCACATCCACCCCACCACTCCACACACTAGGCAACTACTCTATACCATATTGCTCTCCTCTTCCTCTTGCCGATGCCAAGAGCGTGATCTCTCGATGAATTAGATCGGCCGCCCCTCACTCATTGATGATGTTGTTGTTGTGAAATACCCTGTCGTTCCTTTGTTTCCAAAGGTTCCAAAAGACGGACGTGCAGAGTGTATCGAATCATCTCCGGTATCTCTTGTCTATGCGTTTTCTGGCAGCCACCCACCAGTCTCCTAACGTGTCTTCCCTGGTCGGTAGCAATGCTAGGTCGATGCCAATCCGCCTAAAGCACAGAAACCACACTTGTCTCGCGTAAACACATTGCAGGAGGATATGATCCACCTTGTCTTCCTCCTGGTCGCATAGGAAGCAACACGAGCTGTGGTCTTGCAGTCCATGTCTCTGTCGACAATTCGATGTCCATACCATGTATTGAAGGGCAAGCCACATGAAGAGTTTACAGGTGAGTATGGCCCAACTACGCCAGACAGCCGAGGCACATTGGAATCGAACTCCCCCTTCGCACATCATTTTGTAAGCAGATTTTTCCGAGTACTTGCCGCTCGCATCCCATTGCCAGATCGGGCTATCCTCGGTGTCGGGGACAAGCTCCATTTGCACCAAGACTTCTCACAGTCGGATGAACTGCAAAAGCTCCTTTGTATTCATCTCACCCACGATATCTTGTGTCCAGGCATGTAAATGTAGGGCCTCCTTAACCTTCCTCATGTTAACCACCTGCTGCCGGACCTTCTTGACAAGTAACGGGGCAATCTCCTTCACGCATGAACCGTTGACCCAACGATCTCTCCAGAACAGAATCCGAGAGCCTTCCCCAACTTCCCATCTGACCAAACTGTCAAAAGCCATCATAACTTGCTTGTCTGTGCTGTAGTTGAGACCTTGCCAAGGCCGCGAGCTGTCCGTGCGCTTCAACCACTCCCACCTCAATCTGAGAGCTACCCCCTGTTTGTATAGATCCACCATGCCTAGACCTCCCAGCTGTTTGGGCCGGCATACCCGTCGCCACGCAACCGTGCATTTGCCGCCCTGAATCTCTTCCGTCCCTGCCTAGAAGAACGCACGACATCCTTTGTCCACTCTCTCCAGCGCCCACTTCGGGGCTTCCGCCACGATCAGGTGATGAGTGGGCCTAGCACAAAAAACCTGGTTCACCAGAATGAGGTGCCCGGGCCTGGTTACAAGGCCTCTCTGCCAGCCTGGCATCATCTTTAGCACGTTATCCACAATAGGCTGCCATTCCGATCGCGAGAGCTGTTTGATCCCCAACTGCAGCCCCAGCTACCTAATGGGGAAAGTCTCCAATTTCCATGGCAGGGACTGCCGCACCAGTTCCTCCTCTGCATCCTCCGATCTGATCATAACGGCCGAGGATTTGGCGAAGTCAACCTTGAGGCCCGATGCCTCCCCGAAGATTCTGAGTGCCTCCTGAACAAACCACAGATCCGATCTCCATGGCCTTATGAACATAACGACATCATCAGCATACAGAGAGAGCCTCTGAATCAGAGCGAGGTCAGGGATTTTGCTGATTGCATTTATCTCCTGGGCCTTCATTACCATAGCAGTGAGAACATCCATCGCAATGACGAAGAGCAAGGGCGACATGGAGTCCCCCTGCCTCAGTCCACATGCATGCATAAACTTCCTACCAGCACATCTGTTAACTACCACTTTTCGAACTTGCCGTCCTGAGCAGAGTAGCAATCCATGATCTCCAAGTGCTTGAGAAACCCTTGGCGCGCAACACTTCGAATAAGAACGACCAGGACAAAGAGTCGAAGGCGCGCGAGATATCCAGCTTCAGCATCACTCCCTTCGTCTTCCTTTTGTGAAGATTTCTCGCAAGTTGCCTGACCAGTAAGAAGTTATCATGGATATTCCGGCCCCTAATGAACGTCAATTGGTTTGCATGCACCAACTCTCCCATGCGCGGGCATAGCCGAGATGCAAGAAGTTTCGACGCTAACTTCAGAATGCTATGAACCAGGCAGATCGGCCTAAAGTCGTTGATATGGCAAGCCTCCGGCCTTTTAGGGATCAGGGTGATAAGGGCCTGATTTAACCTTCCAAATCATCTCCCATTGTTGAGGAAAAGCTTGTTCAACGATGCCATCACGTCACCTTTCACAATCGCCCATGCTCTCTGAAAGAAAATATCAATGAACCCGTCTGGCCCCGGCGCGCGATCCTAGGGCATGTCCTTCACCACTTTCCAAATCTCCTCTTCCTGTAAGACCAAATCTTGGTCAGCCAGATCGATTGGCTCAATGCCCAGATAGTCCAATTCTAATGTGTGCTCACGTGACCCACAACTCCCCAGCAGTTCACTGTATGCCTCGAAAAAAGCCTCCTCTTTGGCCGCTTGGTCCGTGATGGTGGTTCCTGCCACGGAGATCGTAGGAATGAAGTTTTTCAGCTTCCGTCCATTGGCCACCATGTGAAAGAGCTTGGTGTTGGCATCTCCCTCCTGCAGCCATCTCAACCGCGACCGTTGTCTCATAATCGTTTGTTCCAGGGAAGCTAATCCAAGTACCAGGTGCTTCAGAGTTCTACGCAACCATCTCTCCTCTTCTGTGAGCACACGAGACTCCTGATGTCAGGTGAGAGAGGATGGGTACAAAATTATCTCTATCTCTAATTCTCTATTATTTATAAAGAAGCGGCTTACATTTTTTAGGGACATCCAACTTATTGTAACAGGACAACCATTGTCATAGGATGTAATCCATGTAATTAAATCCCATATTATCTATTCCTTGTATGGTCTGTCACCAATCAAATGGCACAGACTTAATGTTGTGCCAAAGTAAAATCATCATCACGTACATTCTACCCCTCGCATGTCATGAGGTCCTGCCCCTCGCGAGTCACGATCTTCGACCTCAACTGTGATTTGTAGCAGCAAATCATTGCCGCCCAACCCTAGCTTCGATAACCACGCCACATCCTCGATGGAGTGTCCTCTCTCCCTGATGTCTATTGGATGCGGCACAACCATCGCCCTCGATACGTTGTATGTGTTGCTGCCCCAACCCTAACTCTGGTGGCAGCTCTCGACTGGGTGTCTCCGCACCGCTCCAGTGTTCGTGCTCTACTCTGTCCTCCATTGACGCCAGCCATGTCTTCGTCGCTCATCATCCTGCCCGACACGCTTTCTGTTGCCTCCACTTCCGGAGATGGGGTGTCTGCGCCACGATATCCGCCCAGCCCAGTTGCACCATCAGTCGCATATGCGGCACCCATAAGTAGAGCAAGTCGCCAAGGTATTGCTGATAAGTTTAGCAACTCTACCGAAAGGGAATACTGAAAAAGGGTTTCCCCTGCTTTATATTATAAAGCAACCATCACTGGTTACAACCGAGAGACCGATACAAACACACACCACCACCGCACCGAACACACACACCCAAGGCAAGATACAACGGTGCCGGGCACCGACACACCACACCACTGACAACCAAGAAAACTATAGATGAGCGAGGAAGACTGCTTGGAGCCGACGGAGATCTCCACCATGAGCATCCATAATAAAGAGGCGAGCTGGACAACAACGAAGCCAGGACTCCAAAGCGGTGCCTCCCAGAAGGATACGACCATGGATAGCCACCATTGCTCGATCCCGAAGATCAGGTTTTCAACCGGAGCAAGATGACAGAAGAGGGAACACCGCGACGGAGCCTTCAGGAAGGATACAGTGTCAAGGGCCGCAACCACTGTCGGCCGGTCAAAGGACTGGACAAGTGGTGTACCCCGACGCTCACCCCCTCTGACTGTGTCCTAGACTAGGGGGTGCTAACCTAGTCGGCCCATGCTCCTCGGGTTGGGCTGATGGGCCCTCATTCGTGATCAAGGTGGACTCCGGAGGCTGTGTGTAGGAGGCGTGATCGAGACTACCTCCACCGAAGACTTGACGTATAGTCCAAGATCTCTCCTGCCGCCTTGCTCCTAGATACGGACCTTGTAACCCTAGATACCCTACCTGGCGTGTATATAAGCCGTAGGGTTTAGACCGTAGAGGGGACATCAACGCAATATCATTCACCTAGCCCTAGAGTTAGACCATATATTACGATCTCGAGGTAGATCAACTCTGCACTTGATACATCTCCATTAATATAAACAAGAGCAGGACGTAGGGTTTTACCTCCATCAAGAGGGCCTGAACCTGGGTAAAACATTGTCTCTCTGTTCTTGTTACCATCTATCCGAGATCCACAGCTCGGGACCCCCTACCCCGAGGTCTGCTGGTTTTGACACTGAAACTGGTGCTTCATTGAGAGTTTTGCTGTGTGATCAACAAAAGGATCGATGGCTCATCTGCACATCAACTGCACCAATGGCCATGGGAGTGTTTATGCCCCCGACTAGCTTTTTGTGTTCGGCAACATGGTCTTTTGCGCCGACTCAACGGGCCATCTGGCTGTTGACACCAGATTTTGGCACGGTCAAGAACTTGATTAAGATGTCCTCAAATGGAGAATTGATCTACTTGAAAAAGTTCCATATTGTCGACATGAACGTCTTTGAAGTTCGGGCCATCTCCATCCAATCTCATCTCAAGGGCTGAAACTATGCTCAAAGTACTAAGATTTTGTATTCAGATTATTGTTCGGCCAATTAAGACACCAAGACGGCCCCATATGAGAAAAGTTTCTACACGGATTGTCTTCACCTCGTCGAAATTTTCGATTTTGATGTAAAAATGGTCTTAATCCGAGGTCGTATGCAAAAGTTAGAGCTGAAAATGCGCGACTGCATCAGGATGGCCGGACACTCCAGGAATAATCATCTGGTTTTTGGATTTCTCTGAGGATGGCCGGACACTCTAGGGATAATCATCCGGCGGGTTTTGGATTTCTCTGTTGCAGACTTTGGAAAACAGCCAAAAAACCCTCAAGATTGCTTCTGATAAAAAATGTTCAACATGAAAATTGTTCGTCTCGTCAAGACGGTCAAGATTGATTTTGGGATCGTTTCCATCTGAGGTCGTTTACCACCTCAAAAAAGATCTGCAAGGTGCAGCCAGTTTGTGACGCCCCCAATTCAATCATACACGCAAATGTGTATGATCAAGATTAGGGACTCACGGAAAGATATCACAACACAACTCTAGACACAAATTGAAATAATGCAAGCTTTATATTACAAGCCAGGGGCCTCGAGGACTCGAATACATAGCTCGATACACAAGAGTCAGTGGAAGCAACAATATCTGAGTACAGACATAAGTTAAGCAAGACTGCCTTAAGAAGGCAAACACAAAAGCAACAACGATCAAAGAGGCAAGGCCTCCTGCCTGGGACCTCCTAACTACTCCTGGTCGTCGGAGGTCTCCACGTAGTAGGCATCCTCGGGGTTAGTAGCAGTAGTCAGTGTGGCAGCATCTGGCTCCTAGGATCCACCATCTGATTGCAGCAACCGGGTATATGGGGAAAAGAAGTAGCAAAGCAACCGTGAGTACTCATCCAAAGTACTCAGAAGACTTACATCAGATCTATACTAAATATGCATCAGTATCAAATGGAAGGGTTGTATTTGTGGATTGAACTGCAGAATGCCAGAAGAGAGGGGAAAGCCTAGCCTATCAAAGACTGTCATCTTCAAGCATCTTCAAGCACCTTGCAGCATTCAGAAGAGTACATAATAGCATTTTATAATTATCAAACATGTTGTAGCATTAATGCCCAGAGATCCTTCCTCGACTCCCTGCGAGAAAGCAATCCCGAAGCCAACATAACCATCTCATGTATCAGATATCCATTTCTAGTTGTAATAGATCAGAATACAACTCCGAGCGTCCATTACCGTGGACACAGCTATTCGAATAGATAAACCTCCCTGTAGGGGTGCACCACATTACCCAACACGCTTGATTACTCTGGCCGGACACACTTTCTTGGGTCAACGTCTGGCCTCGGAAGATCAACACGTCGCAGCCCTACCTAGGATCAGCAAAGAGGTCTAAAGGAAATATGTCCTAGAGGCAATAATAAAGTTGTTATTTATATTGCCTTATATCATGATAAATGTTTATTATTCATGCTAGACTTGTATTAACCGGAAACTTTGATACATGTGTGAATACATAGACAAAACACAGTGTCCCTAGTAAGCCTCTACTAGACTAGCTCGTTAATCAAAGAGGGTTAAGTTTCCTAACCATAGACATGAGTTGTCATTTGATGAACGGGATCACATCATTAGGAGAATGATGTGATGGACAAGAACCAACCGTTATCTTAGCATAATGATCGTTAAGTTTTATTGTTATTGCTTTCTTCATGACTTATACATATTCCTTTGACTATGAGATTATGCAACTCCCAAATAGCGGTATTAAACCTTGTGTGCTATCGAACGTCACAACGCAACTGAGTGATTATAAATATGCTCTACAGGTATCACCGAAGGTGTTTGTTGGGTTGGCATAGATCGATATTAGGATTTGTCACTCCGAGTATCGAAGAGGTATCTCTGGGCCCTCTCGGTAATGCACATCATGATAAGCCTTTCAAGCAATGTGACTAATGAGTTAGTTGTGGGATGATGCATTACGGAACGAGTAAAGAGACTTGCTGGTAACGAGATTGAACTAGGTATGAAGATACCGACGATCGAATCTCGGGCAAGTAACATACTAATGACAAAGGGAATGACGTATGTTGTCATTATGGTTTGATCGATAAAGATCTTCATAGAATATGTAGGAACCAATATGAGCATCCAGGTTCCGCTATTGGTTATTGACTGGAGAGGTGTCTTGGTCATGTCTACATAGTTCTTGAACTTGTATGGTCCACACGCTTAACGTTAGATGACGATTTGTATTATATGAGTTATGTGATTTGGTGACCGAATGTTGTTCAGAGTCCCGGATGAGATCACGGACATGACAAGGAGTCTCTAAATGGTCGAGAGGTAAAGATTGATATATTGGATGATAGTATTCTGACACCGGAAGTGTTTTGGAATGTATCAGGTACATATCGGAATACCGGGAGGGTTACAGGAACCCCCCGGGGGAAGATATGGGCCATATGGGCCATAGAAGGGAGGCACACCAGCCCGCATAGGGGTGGTGCACCCCCCACAAGTGAGGAGTCTGAATTGGACTAGGGGAGGGGGCGGCGCCCCCCCTTTCTCCTCCCACTCTCTCTCCTTCCCCCTTTCCCCCTCTAGTAAAAGGAAGGGGGGCGAATCTACTAGGAGCCCAAGTAGGACTCCTCCTACTTGGGGCGTGCCTAGGGCCAGCCTCCTTCCCTCTCCCTCCTTTATATACGGGGGTGGGAGAGCCTCTAACACATATCAATTGCTCCAAGCCGTGTGCGGCGCCCCCTCCACAATTTACGCCTCCGGTCATATTCACGTAGTGCTTAGGCGAAGCCCTGCGCGGATCACTTCACCATCACCGTCACCACACCGTCGTGCTGACGAAACTCTCCCTCGACACTTTGCTGGATCAAGAGTTTGAGGGACGTCGTCGAGCTGAATGTGTGTAGAACTCGAAGGTGCCGTACGTTCGGTGCTTGATCGGTTGGATCGAGAAGATGTTCGACTACATCAACCGCGTTAAGCTAATGCTTCCGCTTTTGGTCTAGAGGGTACGTGGACACACTCTCCTCCTCTCGTTGCTATGCATCTCCTAGATAGATCTTGCGTGAGCGTAGGAATTTTTTGAAATTGCATGCTACGTTTCCCAACAGTGGCATCCGAGCCAGGTCTATGCGTAGATGATATGCACGAGTAGAACACAAAGAATTATGGGTGATGATAGTCATACTGCTTACCACCAACGTCTTATTTTGATTCAGTGGTATTGTTGGATGAAGTGACCCGGACCAACTTTACATGACCACGTTCATGAGACCGGTTCCACCGACAGACATGCAACTTGTATTGCATAAAGGTGACTGGCGGGTGTTTGTTTCTCCAACTTTAGTTGAATCGAATTTGACTACGGCCGGTCATTGTTGAAGGTTAAAACAGCAAACTTGACGAAACATCATTGTGGTTTTGATGCGTAGGTAAGAACGGTTCTTACTAGAAGCCCGTAGCAGCCACGTAAAACTTGCAACAACAAAGTAGAGGACGTCTAACTTGTTTTTGCAGGGCATGTTGTGATGTGATATGGTCAAGACATGATGTGATATACGTTGTTGTATGAGATGATCATGTTTTGTAAAAGTTAACGGCAACTGGTAGGAGCCTTATGGTTGTCGCTTTATTGTATGAAATGCAATCGCCATGTAATTTCTTTACTTTATCACTATGCGTTAGCGATAGTTGTAGAAGCAATAGTTGGCGAGACGACAACGACGCTACGATGGAGATCAAGGTGTCAAGCCAGTGATGATAGAGATCATGACGGTGCTTTGCAGATGGAGATCAAAGGCACAAGATGATGATGGCCATATCATGTCACATATTTTGATTGCATGTTATTTTTATCTTTTATGCATCTTATTTTGCTTAGTACGGCGGTAGCATTATAAGATGATCCCTCACTAAAATTTCAAGGTATAAGTGTTCTCCTTGAGTATGCACCGTTGCGACAGTTCGTCATGCCGGGACACCACGTGATGATCGGGTGTGATAAGCTCTATGTTCACATACAATGGGTGCAAGACAGTTTTGCATATGCGGAATACTCGGGTTAAACTTGACGAGCCTAGCATGTACAGACATGGCCTCGGAACACTGGAGACCAAAAGGTCGAACGTGAATCATATAGTAGATATGATCAACATAGAGATGTTCACCATTGAAAACTACTCCATCTCACGTGATGATAGGACATGGTTTAGTTGATATGGATCACGTGATCATTTAGAGGACTCGAGGGATGTCTATCTAAGTGGGAGTTCTTAAGTAATATAATTAATTGAACTTAATTTATCATGAACTTAGTCCTGATAGTTTTTGCATATCTATGTTGTAGATCAATGGCCCATGCTACCGTTCCCTTGAATTTTAATGCGTTTCTAGAGAAAGCTAAGTTGAAAGATGATGGTAGCAACTACACGGACTGGGTCCGTAACTTGAGGATTATCCTCATTGCTGCACAGAAGAATTATGTCCTTGATGCACCGCTAGGTGAAAAGCCCCTTCCCGCTAATGTAGACGCTTTGAACGTCCGGCAGACGCAGTCTGATGATTACTGTATAGTTCAGTGTGCCATGCTCTACGGCTTAGAATCGGGACTTCAAAGACGTTTTGAACGTCATGGAGCATATGAGATGTTCCAAGAGTTGAAGTTGATATTTCAAGCAAATGCCCAGGTTGAGAGATATGAAGTCTCCAACAAGTTCTATAGCTGCAAGATGGAGGAGAACAGTTCTGTTAGTGAACACATACTCAGAATGTTTGGGGTATCATAACCACTTGACTCAGCTAGGAGTTAATCTTCCAGATGATAGTGTTATTGACAGAGTTCTTCAATCACTGCCACCAAGCTACAAAGGCTTCGTGATGAACTATAATATGCAAGGGATGGATAAGACAATTCCCGAGCTCTTCGCTATGCTCAAAGCAGCAGAGGTAGAAATCAAGAAAGAGCATCAAGTGTTGATGGTTAACAAGACCACTAGTTTCAAGAAAAAGGGCAAGGGAAAGAAGGGGAACTTCAAGAAGAATGGCAAGCAAGTTGTCACTCCCAGGAAGAAGCCCAAGTATGGACCCAAGCCTGAAACCGAGTGTTTCTACTGCAAAGGGACTGGTCACTGGAAGCAGAACTGCCCCAAGTATTTGGCAGATAAGGATGGCAAAGTGAACAAAGGTATATTTGATATACATGTTATTGATGTGTACCTTACTAATTCTCGTAGTAGCGCCTGTGTATTTGATACTGGTCCTGTTGCTCATATTTGCAACTCGAAACAGGGGCTACGGATTAAATGAAGATTGGCTAAGGACGAGGTGATGATGCGCGTCGGGAATGGTTCCAAGGTTGATGTGATCGCCGTCGGCACGCTACCTCTACATCTACCTTCAGGATTAGTTTTAGACCTGAATAATTGTTATTTGGTGCCAGCGTTGAGCATGAACATTAGATCTGGATCTGTTTGATGTGAGATGGTTATTCATTTAAATCAGAGAATAATGGTTGTTCTATTTATATAAGTAATATCTTGTATGGTCATGCACCCTTGAAGAGTGGTCTATTTTTATTGAATCTCGATCGTGGTGATACACATATTCATAATATTGATGCCAAAAGATGAAAGTTTATAAGTATAGTGCAACATATTTGTGACACTACCGTTTAGGTCATATTCACTACAGGAATCAGCCACTTTGCCATCAGCCATGGCTGACGGCAAAGGCATGGATGGCTGACGGCAAAGACCTTTGCCGTTAGCCAGCAAATGGCAACAGGTCCGGCTGAATAGGCTACGGCAAAAGTTGCAAAGGGCTTTGTCGTCCGCTGACCGGCGGTAAAGAGCGTGGATGGCACACGTGGCAGTTCAGGTCTGTTAAGTGGTTAACGGTGTGCTTTGCCGTCATCCAGCTGACGACAAAGGCCTTTGCATCGTTGTCATCAGCCAGCGGACGACAAAGATGCAAAGGCCTTTGCCGTCTGCTGACTGATGGCAAATCTGCTAAATAGGTCAGCCCCCACACCCCAGGTTGCACAGGTAGCTGCCACATGGCCTCTTTGCTGTCCGCTGGTGGACGGCAAAGACCTTTGCCGTCAGCCAACGGACGGCAAAGTGGCTATATAGCCCCTGTTTTCCTGTTTTTTTCCTAAATTCAATCAATTTGACAGAATTTCACATATTTCAACATAATTTCACCTTTCCTGTTTTTTTCCTGTTTTTCCTGTTTTTTCACACATTTCGACATAATTTCAACAATCATACCAACAATACGTTTCCAACAACATATACACATTTCCAACAACATGAACATATATATACAAGTTTCCAACAATATTTCCAACAAGTTTGCAACAAGTTTCCATAAATAAAAAGGAAGCACAAGTAAAAGTTTGCAACAAGTTTCCATCAATGCTAGCTGCTTCCTCATCTCAAGCAAATCTGCAAATTAGGAAAGATGAAAGTTAGAAGAAGAAGAAGGCTAGCTAGAATAAAAAGAAGAAGCAGCTATAGATCATTATTGAGCTAGCAAAACACTTGGGAAAACTTACCATAATCTGAGAGGTGAAGGACCGGTCGGGGTTGCACCACCGCGAGACGGAGAAGGATCGGTCGATCCTTTGTGGGAGGCGTGCTGCACGAAAGATCATTTGCAATGTTTAGTTAGCATGATGCAACTGAAATGTGAATACTAGTAACTAATGACCATTCAAATGAAATTCACCGTGTCCGCTGTAGCAATCTGGGGCATTGGCGGAGGGGTCTGGCCGGTTTTCTCACACACAGACTGCACATTTTGTTTTCACGAGTCAGTCATATTAGTTAGTAATGAAACGAACATCACGTGCATGATTTGGTTAGTATGCGGGAGAAACTTACCACGAGGAGCTCCTATAGGGCCCGGTGACCCGCGTCGTTCCGGTTCCTTTCCACCTCCAACAGAATAGCCATCCTCTCCTCCATCTCCCTCACCTTCTCGTCCGCCTGCCTGCTTGCCTCCGCCACAAGCTCCTTGGCCCTAGCCTCGATAGCGAGCTCCATTGGTCGTGGTCGAGGCCTCATCTCGGGAAGAGACTTCGTCTGGCGCTTCTTGATCTCCGGGAGACTTCTAGGACAACATATGAGTCCATCCCCAATGGCTACTGAGCCATGTTTCCTCCCATCACCAGATAGCATCACGAGCTTAGGATCAAAAGGACTCTGGATCGGGTTGAACTCCTCACCTTTCATCTTCTTCCCCCAGTCTTTGTACCTCACAAGCTTGTCGTGGGAGGAGATGTTGGTGAAGCTCTCTGGATGATCGAGGTCATCCTCCAAGAATGCCTTGGCCTTCTTGTATGGGGCACTATGGGCCATGGCATAGAGGTCGTACAACGGCGGCACCTCCTTCTTGTTGTGTCGCGCCTAAAAGAGAGGAACAGGGTAAATTAGTAGCTAAAGCTAGCATGAAGAATGAAATTGCATGAATCGTTAAGGGTTCGAACCACATACCCAGTGATCCCCGTACTCAAACAGGTTGGAGCTCCCTTGATGGTGCGACACACCTTGCATCTGGGCACGCTTGTCCCTGTTCTTGTGGTGGACGGCTAGCCATTGGGGAGAGCACCACTCATCCACCAACCTCTACCAATAGTCCATCTTATCCGCACACCATCTCGGGGGCACCTAATTTAGACAAAGAGAAATTTCAGCGCTACGCCTACGAATCAAATCAAAGAAACTAGTACGATGCCTTAAGAATAGGTAATTACCTTCATGTACTTTTCCTTACTCAGATACTTGGCGCGGCACTTCTTCTTCTCCCTCCTCATGTTAGTCGAGGTGTAGTAGTCTCTAACACACTGCACCCTAGCCTCGTGCTGTAGGTTCTGAACTAGGCGCTTGCACTCGGCTTCGAGAACCATAGCCACGTCTGCCTCGTGTTCCTCAAGACACCTGTAGAAGGTCTGCAATCAAACAAGACAACACTGATTAGTACAATCACTAGGTATTGTTTATTTTCAATTCTATAAAGGAGAAATTACCCAAAACCACCGTCTCACAATGTCGGCCACCGTCTCGCACACGACACCGTCGACCATCTCCCCCAGCGGGGCCGGGGCAGCCTTGTACAGCTCCCAGGTCAGTGCTAGCTGTGGAAGCTCACCCTCAGCAGGCAACGTGACCCACCCCGGGAAGTGGTGCCGGACTAGAGTACCAAGGACTTGGTTGGGCCTGCGGACCTTATCTGCGTGTATCCAACCCCTGCAGTATGACAAGGCCAACACATTAGATATTAATTTGAACAAACATGAAAGCAAAAGGTTAAAAAAGACTAAATGCACTTACTTCTCCCCGTTAAGCTGAATCAACCACCTCTGGTCGCGGGTCGCCGGCACGAACGGTAGCTTAGTACCACCATGCTGGTAGACCTTCTTGCCCTCCTCAACCAGCTCGCCCTCGCTGTAGCTATCCTCAGATAAGGTCTCCTCGACAGCATCACCATGGTCACTAGTCTCCGTAGTCACGTGTGACGAAGAATCTGGGACCGAAGTTTCCTGGGAGGAAGACTGTGGGACCCGAGTGTCCTGGGATGGAGACACTGGGACCCGAGGCTCAGCGACCAGAGGCTCATCGACCCGAGGCTCGGAGACCAGAGGCTCATCGACCCGAGGCTCGTGGACCGGAGTCCGACACGGGTCCAGGTTAGACGGGTCCACCTGAGACGGAGCACTCCGGTGGTCCGGAGACTCAGCAGGGGGGGTGGCGGCGAGGAAGGCAGAACAACCTTCCTACCTCTCCTAGCGCCCCGTCCACTTCTACCTCCACCCCTCTTCTTCCCTCGACCTCCTCTCGCGGCCGAAGAAGAAGCGCCTGCCGAAGGTGCTGGGGGTGTATGCACGCTGTCTACCAGCACTCTCCGAAGGTTCTAGGGTGCAATAACAACACCCCTCCCACACGCCGAGGTAGGAGGCTTGGAGCGCTCTCGACCCAAGCCCACCATCTGTCAACACCTGCAATGACAAAGAGTAAATGAAATTAGTACAACATAAACATAATAAAAAATTAGTGTGTATCATCATCATGAACATAATAAAAAATTAAATACCTAATAACATTAACTAATTAATATCGGGGTGTCGGTGTCAGGGGTGCCGTGTCAGGATCTCGGGTTGTCGTGTCGGGGGTCGGGGTGCCGGTGGTGTCGTGTCGGGGTGCTATGTCGGGGTCGGGGTGCCCCTCGGCAACCCTCAACCATCGGCAACCCTCGGGGGTCGCGGTGTCGGTGGTGTCGTGTTGAGGGTCGAGGGGTCGGGGTGTCGGGATGTCATGTCGAGGGTCGAGGGGTCGGGGTGTCGGGGTGTCGTGTCGAGGGTCGAGGGGTCGGGGTGTCGGGGTGTCGTGTCGAGGGTCGAGGGGTTGGGGTGTCGTGTCGAGGGTCGAGGGGTCGGGGTGTCGGGGTCAGGGGGTCGGGGTGTCGGGGTCGGGAGGGCAAATCCTCGACCCCTCGGTGACCCTTGACCCTCGACACGACACCCCGACACCCCGACCCCTTGACCCTCGACACGACACCCCGACACCTCTTCTTCTTTTACTTCTTTTTTTCATCTTTCTTGTTTATTCTTAAAAAAACTACCTAAACTAATTAAACTAAATAACCTAAACTAATTAAACTAAATAACCTAGACTAATTAAACCTAAACTAACTAAACTAGAAAACCTAAACCAATTAAACATAAACTAACTAAACTAAACAACCTAAACTAATTAAACCTAACTCATTAAACTAAATAACCTAAACAAATTAAACCTAAACCTAAACTAATTAAACCTAAACTAACTAAACTAAAAAACATAAACTAATTATACCTAAACTAATTAAACTAAATAACCTAAACTAAAAAAAGAAAAAAACAGAAAAAGGGAGATGGGGTGGGGGGCTCACCATGGGGCCAGGGAGGGGGCGGCGGCGACGGGGCGCGGTGGCGACGGGGCGGGGAGGGGCGGCGATGGGCGGCGCTCCACCGGCGGCTGCAACGAGGAGGGGGCTGCGGGGAGGCTCGGGAGGGGGTGGGGAGGCAGGTAGGGGGCAGCGACCGGGCGGGGGGTGATGGGGCGGCGACGGAGAGGTGGTGGGCTGGTGGGGCGGCAGGGCCGTGGGGCGACGGGGCAGCGGCGGTGCTCGCTGGGCGGAGAGGAGAGGAGAAAGAGATAGGGCGATGGCGGGGACGCGGGCCGTTAAGTTATTTTGAAGCTTTGTCGTCCGTCTCGCCTTTGCCGTCTGCAAGCTGAGGGCAACGAATGCTTTGCCGTCCGCTGGCGGACGGCAAAGAGGGCGCCCGTTAGGTCTTACTCGCCAGTGGGCGGCGATGGGCGGCGCTCCACCGGCGGCTGCAGCGAGGAGGGGGCTGCGGGGAGGCTCGGGAGGGGGTGGGGAGGCAGGTAGGGGGCAGCGACCGGGCGGGGGGTGATGGGGCGGCGACGGAGAGGTGGTGGGCTGGTGGGGCGGCAGGGCCGTGGGGCGACGGGGCGGCGGCGGTGCTCGCTGGGCGGAGAGGAGAGGAGAAAGAGATAGGGCGATGGCGGGGACGCGGGCCGTTAAGTTATTTTGAAGCTTTGTCGTCCGTCTCGCCTTTGCCGTCTGCAAGCTGAGGGCAACGAATGCTTTGCCGTCAGCTAGCGGACGGCAAAGAAGCTTTATGGTCAGCTAGCGGACGGCAAAATGCTAGCTGATGGCAAAGCCTTTCTTTGCCGTCCGCTGCCTCTTTGCCGTCTGCTTTCCGCTAGCTGATGGCAAAGCCATTCTTTGCCGTCAGCTAGCTGACGACAAAGATGGGGTGGACAGCAAATCTTCTGATTCCAGTAGTGATTGGTGTAAAGCGCATGAAGAAACTCCATGTGAATGGACTTTTGGAATCACTTGATTATGAATCATTTGATGCTTGTGAACCGTGCCTCATGGGCAAGATGACTAAGACTCCATTCTCCGGAACAATGGAGCGAGCCACTGAATTATTGGAAATAATACATACCGATGTATGCGGTCCAATGAGTGTTGAGGCTCGCGGCGGGTATCATTATTTTCTGACCTTCACAGATGATTTGAGCAGATATGGGTATATCTACTTAATGAAACACAAGTCTGAAACATTTGAAAAGTTCAAAGAATTTCAGAGTGAAGTGGAAAATCATCATAACAAGAAAATAAAGTTTCTACGATCTGATCGCGGAGGTGAATATTTGAGTTATGAGTTTGGCCTTCATTTAAAACAATGTGGAATAGTTTCACAACTCACCCCACCTGGAACACCACAGCGTAATGGTGTGTCTGAACGTCATAACCGTACTTTACTAGATATGGTGCGATCTATGATGTCTCTTACCTATTTACCACTATCGTTTTGGGGTTATGCATTAGAGACAGCTACATTCACGTTAAATAGGGCACCATCTAAATTCGTTGAGACGACACCGTGTGAACTGTGGTTTGGCAAGAAACTTAAGCTATCATTTCTTAAAGTTTGGGGTTGCGATGCTTATGTGAAAAAGCTTCAACCTGATAAGCTCGAACCCAAATCGGAGATGTGCGTCTTCATAGGATACCCAAAAGAAACTGTTGGGTACACCTTCTATCACAGATCTGAAGGCAAGATCTTTGTTGCTAAGAATGGATCCTTTCTAGAGAAGGAGTTTCTCTCGAAAGAAGTGAGTGGGAGGAAAGTAGAACTTGATGAGGTAATTGTACCTTCACTCGAATTGAAAAGTAGTTCATCACAAAAAATAGTTCCCGTGATGCCTACACCAATTAGTGATGAAGCTAATGATGATGATCATGAAACTTCAGATCAAGTTACTACCGAACCTCGTAGGTCAACCAGAGTACGCTCCACACCAGAGTGGTACGGTAATCCTGTTTTGGAAGTCATGTTACTAGACCATGACGAACCTACGAACTATGAGGAAGCGATGATGAGCCCAGATTCCGCGAAATGGCTAGAGGCCATGAAATCTGAGATGGGATCCATGTATGAGAGCAAAGTGTGGACTTTGGTTGACTTGCCCGATGATCGACAAGCCATAGAGAATAAATGGATTTCAAGAAGAACACTGACGCTGATGGTAATGTTACTGTCT
>NC_053026.1:398224952-398249749 GCF_003073215.2 Triticum urartu | reverse complement strand
GAGATCCTCTCGTAGTGGTGGAGTGTTGTAACGCCCCAAGACCGGAGCTTCAGATGCCTTCCAGGGTTTCCGGGTTTCGTTGTGTGTTTTGTTTCGTCTGTTGCATTCATCTTTTCATCGTGTGCACTGCATCATGTCATCATGCCATCATGTCATTTCTTTTCTTAACTCAACTAAATAAACCGTATGGATCTTCGATCCATTTAAACCGAGGGAATTCACATGGTGATTCTCTTTACAACATATCCTCTCGATATTTAGAGAGCTATAGTAATTATTCCATTTATTTGGAATTAACCATAACACACATGCAAACATCCCATGCCTATATTATCTCAATTCTTGGTCTCCAAACTTTGCCCATAAATTCTTTTGTCATTTTCCAGAGCTCCAGAAAAATTCAAACATTTTTGGACCTTCCTAACCCTCACTTCCTATTCACACCATTTGATTTTAAATCAAATGAGTTTGAATTTAAAACTTTAAAAATGCCCACTCCATTTTTCTTGGAACATGCGCATTTTTGCGAGTCCGGGAAATTTATTTCCCGTGCCCAAATTCTTCCTCTAACCTTCTCTTCTCTCTTTTCCTTTCTCTTATTTTTCTCTGTTTTTGTTAAGAGAAGAATTAAGAAGGAGAGAGGAGCCCAGCCAGGCATCTGGCCACTTGGGCCTCCTAGCAGAAGCCCGCCTAAGGTCCAGCCACCGGCCTCTCTAGGGCAGCCCCTCCCTCTCTACTGGGCCGGCCCAAGGCCAAAGCCCACCTATTCCTAACCTAACCCTCTCCCTGGCCCGATCCCCATCTCTCTCGTCTCCCTGCTCGCGCCGCCAGAGACCAGCATCGCCCGATCCCATCTCCCTCTCCCTCGTTCTCCCCGTGCCGCCACACACACGCATCGTACCAGGGATCCTGATCCCATCTCCTCCCCACACGCGCTGCTCTCCTCTCCCCTGCAGCCTCTCTCTTGGGCCATGGCGCTCGCGCCCCATCTTGCTCCAGGGAAAGAAACTCCCCCGCGCGCCTCCTTCCTCGCGCCCGTCCAGCAGGCCCCCGTGTCGCCGCCTCGCTGCCGCCTCCCCGTCTTCGACGAGCGCCGCCCTCTGCTTCCTCTATGGCGACCAGGAGTCCGCTGCATCGCGAGGAGGCCACCGCATCGTCGGGGACGCCAAGCGCCACCCTCCTTCCTCTTCTACGCCGGTGCCATTCATCCTCGTCGCCCCGCTGCATCGCCTGCTTCCTCGTCAAGGCCATGGATGCCTGCAGCCGCCGCCGTCCTGCTGCCATTCAGCTCCGAATCAGGCTGACCTCACCCTGCTCTGCTTCCTCCAATGTCGCCCCTGCCTTGTTTCCTGCTTGCCTCTATGCCCCTCCATGGAACCCAAGCATCGCCGCCGTGCGCTGCATGCCACTCAAGCTCTCGCTGCCGTCGTGCACAACCTCTGGCCCCTCTTGTCGTTGTCAAGACCCTCCAAATCAGGGAGTACCATGGCCGCCACCGAGACACTTGGATTCACCAAGATCAGCAAGTACCACGACTTACAGCACACGAACGACCACCGCTCCGAACGCCAAGTACCAGGACGTTGAGGACCCGCCAAGTTCATCTACGAACCGTGTCGACTACACACCCGGAGTGCGTTGAGTACCTCTACGGAAGACCCGAACGTCTACGAACCGTGTACGGTGACCGTTGCCAAGGACCGTCGAGTGAACGTCTACCCACGCCGTGTTTTTTTGACCAAGTTCGATGACGACCTTCGAAGAACTCGGATTCACCAAGTTCCACTACCGTCGCCTTCGAAAACCTCGGACGCGTCAAGTACCTCTTTAAAACGAATGTGTACCACTACCAGCGAGGACCAATTGTACCACTACTTCTTCTACCATCACGGAATGACTACTTCCCTCGACGAACTCGAACCGTCCCATTTGCACGCTTTGAACGTATAACCCGAGACGACGCCCGTGAACGTATGTTGTGTGATGTACGAGATGAACCCCGTGTTTACACCATGCCTGATTTGATCCTTGCATGTTCCTAGTTTCCTTGCCACCGTCATGTGGGACACCCGGTAACCAGGATCACCCCACCATCTTTTGCACGCTCCCGCCACACTTTCTTTTGCACCGACGTCTCAATGAGTTGTCGGAACCGGAACATTGCCGTGGCACCATCTCGTTCTCGTTGCCGTGACACCCCTTTTCGCTTCAGCCACGATGACAAATGCTTCATAATGCTCTTGTCAACTTTTAATAAAAATTGCATAAACTTGTTCATGTCATCCGCATCATGACAACAACAATTAAAATGTTTAAATCGTTGTTTGCATTAAATTGATAAATGCATATGGGGATTTACCGGATTCGTTATTTGTTATGTCCGGCCCCATTTAAATTGTTTAGATGGTGTAGTTTTGTTATGCTTCACCTCTTACCATGTTTAACAACATTTAATATTGTTGGGTACATAACCGGGAGAGAACTAAATAATTGATGTGGTGTTTCGTCAATATGCAACTCTTTGCATATTGAGCTCCACTTAATTTGTAGGATTGTTTGTGCATTTTTCCACGCCATGCTTCATTAAACCGGACATGCATCATAATTGTTTGTGCATCATGCCATGCTTATGTGGTGGTTGTTTACTATGTTGTTTGCTTCTTTCCGGTGTGCTTCTTCGGGTTGTATCCGGTAACGTCGTGTTGTGAGGATTCGTTCAACTACGTATTTTTGTCTTCTTCATGGACTCGTTCTTCTTCCTTGCGGGATCTCAGGCAAGATGATCATACCCTCGAAATCACTTCTATCTTTGCTTGCTAGTTGCTCGCTCTTTTGCTATGCCTATGCTGCGATACCTACCACTTGCTTATCATGCCTCCCATATTGTTGAACCAAGCCTCTAACCCACCTTGTCCTAGCAAACCGTTGTTTGGCTATGTTACCGCTTTGCTCAGCCCCTCTTATAGTGTTGTTAGTTGTAGGTGAAGATTGGAGCTTGTTCCATGTTTGGAACATGAATATTTTGTTGGGATATCAAAATATCTCTTATTTTAATTAATGCATCTATATACTTGGTAAAGGGTGGAAGGCTCGGCCTTATGCCTGGTGTTTTGTTCCACTCTTTCCGCCCTAGTTTCTGTCATATCGGTGTTATGTTCCCGGATTTTGTGTTCCTTACGCGGTTGGGTTATAATGGGAAACCCTTGACAATTCGCCTTGAATAAAACTCCTCCAGCAAGGCCCAACATTGGTTTTACCATTTGCCACCTAGCCTTTTCTTTCCCTTGGGTTCTACAGACTCAAGGGTCATCTTTATTTAAACCCCCGGGCCAGTGCTCCTCTGAGTGTTGGTCCAACCCAGAGCACCGTGCAGGGCCATCCCTTGGCAACTTGGGTTACGTCGGCTCCTGTACGCTTAGCTTATCCGGTGTGACCTGAGAACGAGATATGTGCAGCTCCTATCGGGATTTGTCGGCACAGCGGGTGGTCTTGCTGGACTTGTTTTACCATTGTCGAGGATGTCTTGTAGAACCGGGATACCGAGTCTGATCGGAATGTCTCGGGAGGAGGTCTATTCCTTCGTTGACCGTGAGAGCTTGTCATGGGCTAAGTTGGGACACCCCTGCAGGGTTTTGAACTTTCGAAAGCTGTGCCCGCGGTTATGGGCAGATGGGAATTTGTTAATGTCCGGTTGTAGAAAACCTGAAGTTGACCTTAATTAAAATACATCAACCGCGTGTGTAACCATGATGGTCTCTTTCCGACGGAGTCCGGGAAGTGAACACGGTGTTGGAGTTATGCTTGACGTAGGTTGTTCTTGGATCACTTCTTGATCATACTTTTATCGACCGTGCTTTGCCTTCTCTTCTCGCTCTCATTTGCGTATGTTAGCCACTATATATGCTAGTCGCTTGCTGCAGCTCCACCTCATACCTGTTACCTTACCCATAAGCTTAAATAGTCTTGATCGCGAGGGTGCGAGATTGCTGAGTCCCCGTGGCTCACAGTTACTTCCAAAACCAGCTTGCAGGTGCCGATGATGCCATTCCAGGTAACGCAACCAAGCTCAGGAGGAGCTCGATGGGGATCTTGTCCTTTGTGTTGTTTTCGTTCTAGTTTATCAGTAGTGGAGCCCAGTTGGGGTCGATCAGGGACCTTTGTCGCATTTGGGGTTCTTCTTTTATTTTGGTTCCGTAGTCGGACCTTGTGTGTATCTGGTTGATGTAATGCTTTATTCATGTAATTGTGTGAAGTGGCGATTGTAAGCCAACTATGTATTTTTTCCCTTATGTATTACATGGGTTGTGTGAAGATTACCTCACTTGCGACATTGCTTTCAATGCGGTTATGCCTCTAAGTCATGCTTCGACACGTAGGAGATATAGCCGCATCGAGGGCGTTACACCCACGACCTGAGACCATGCTGGGTCATCTTGCTTTTTCAATGACATGTGGGGTCGCATGTGAGCAAAGGGAATCTCCAACGTTGCCACGACCACAACTGACTACTCTGGCACACCAAAAACCCTCGTCCCTCGCGCCGTCACGCGGTGCATTCCCAGCCGACGCTAGCTGCCCGCATTCATGACGTCCGTCCGTATGCCGTCGTTAAGAGGCTCGGTGCCCGAGGAACCAACTCCAGCGACTTAATGACGCACCCGCACGCTTGGCCTCATTGGAATGCGCTACTTAAAGTGGCAACGCCCAGCTAACCTCCACACCATAGCGCACCGTCCTGCTACCTGGCACCACATCCGCCATGACCGCGAGCGCGAACGCTCTGCGGGAGAGCTTGTCTTCGGGGATGAAGCTCGAGGTCGCCGCCCTCGTTCAAGTTGCCGCTCGCGATGCAATAGCGGTGTAGCCAGACGCGGACGCGACCGCACAAGCGGTGGCCATGCTGGCGGCCGACAACGGGAACACCATGAGCCACGCGTCCTACTTGCTGCCGTCCAACGTCCAGCACCACCGAGGTCGGGGACTCCTCCGATGATGAGTAGGGCATGTGAGGCGGCAGGGCATGGTGTGCCAATTGGCCGGTCCGTCTCCCGTGTTCTACTCTTCCTCGCCGGAGACTGCACCTTCACCTCACGGGTCTTGAACCCCGCCCCCGTACATGGAGATCGCAGATGGAGGACGTCGGTCGCCGCCATAGAATAGGTTTAGGGTCGGGTTTCTTTTATTTCTCTGCATCGTGGGTGTTCAACGGTCCCAACTATGGGCGAACTCGTGCTTTGAAGGCAAAAGTTGTTTCCTCATCTGAAGAAGAATCTGATTGAAGTTCTGATGATCCTGAAGACATTGGAAAGGAGCTTGTTATGCTTGTGAAGAAGTTCCAGAAATTCACCAAGAAGAAAGGCTTCAGAAAGTCCTCATGATCTAGCTCAAGGAATGATGAAGCTTCTGCTCATGACTACAAGAAGAGAACATGCCACAAGTGCAAGAAACCTGGTCACTACATCTCTGAGTGTCCGCGGTGGGACAATGAGAAAAGAGAAGAAAGAAGAAGAAGAAGAAGAAGAAGAAGAAGAGCAAGGAATATGATTCTGACGACAAGAAGAAGAAGAAATACTCAAAGTCTTCTTCCAAGTCTTCCTCAAAGTCTTCATCACACAAGAAGAGCTCATCTGGCAAGGCTCGTGCGTTTGTTGGCAAGGAAATGGATTCAGAGGAGGAGTCTGCTTCTGAGGAGGCGGAGGTGGAGTCTGAGGAGGAGTCCGATTCTGGCGTTGCAAGTCTGGCTACAGCTTACGTTGCCAAGTCCATCTTCAACACCGAAGACAATGACTTCATCACCGACGCCGATGCTAATGACAAGGACAACTCCGCTCCCACCTACTACTTCATGGCACGCGGTGCCAAGGTAAACTCAACGCACTACTCACTATCAAACATCCAGTGAAGATGACTCTGATTGTGGTTACAAACCCAGCTACAAAACACTTGCTAAAATTGCAACTGAAGAACAGAAAGCTGTGGAACATATTCAAAAACTGTTAGACAAAAGCGATGACCTGTTAGACGCTGAAATGACTCGATCTCAGTCCTTTATTGAAGACATAAAAAATCTTCATGTTAAGTATGAGGAACTTGAAAGTCGTCATGAAACGCTCTCAACAACTCATGAAAAGCTTTCCTATGATTATCTTCAAAGGAAGCAAGATCTTGAGAAATTGAGAGCGGCTCATGAATATCTTCAAAAGGAAAACGAGTCACTTCGCGCCAAACAGATCAGTTCCGCTCAGGAAGGATTTGAACCACCATGTCTTAAATGCATTGAGCATGACAACGCTACTTCTGTTGCTTGATGTGCTACTGCTGCTACTGTTGCAATATCTTCAACTGTTGATGGGGTAACTAACCCCTCTGCTAAGGATGCCACTGCTATTGCTGATGAAAATGCTAGGTTGAAGACATTGCTTGAAACAGGGATGTACAAAAGTCTCAAAGGGCATTAAACACTATGTGATGTCCTCAAAAGGCAGATACTGAACCGAAACCCTAGGAAAGAGGGTGTTGGGTTCGAAAGGAAAATGAATGCTGATGGCTCTTACTGGAAACCTAAGCAGTACCCCAAAAACACATGGGTTGCTGCAAAGGAACCTTCAGTGGATCCATCCACCCTATCTGGCTCCACTTGTGCTAATCCCATTGTTATTGATGAATCCTTTGATGAAAACTATAAATTGTTTAAGAATCAGAATGGTGAAGTGTTTTCCAGGTATATTGGTACTAATTTTGCAAAAATGGGCCACCTATGAAGAAAGTCTGGGTGCCGAAAAAGTGTCTGGAAAATCTTCCTGTGTATGTCGTCATGACACCACAAGTGAAGAAGACAAACCCCAGACCACGGGCTTCATATGGTCCAAAGGCCTCATATAGATAGAGGACTCACCTGAGTCGCACTAACGCAGATGGTTTGCAGGGAAACCATACTCAGGCCAATAAATATGAGCGCGTTTCATCAAACCGCCATGTTCATAAGACCAAGAACTACTCTTCTTATTCATATGAGTACTGTTGTCCACCTGCAAGACTATTTGCTAGGGCTCCAAAGCCAAAGTTCTCAGATGCTGCACTTAGACTCATTGCTTCGAAGCCACCCTTGAAGATGTGGGTGGCTAAGAAAGCTTAACTCTCTTTTGTAGGGAAGGGTCTCCAGCGGAAAATCAAATGCGTCTGAAGCTATTGCTGGGGACCTTAAACATCTTGTAGGGCGCAAGATCAAATGCCCAAATGGTCTTATTATGTATTTTGTTCCCGAGTCGCTTGCTACTTGCCTTATCAGTCCTAACCTCGATCTAAGCTTTCATAATCCACTTGCTCGTCAAATGTTTATGCTTCACAATTCTCTTCGTGAAGCCTATCCCCCTAACTGCACTGTAGGGTATGACACCAGCTGCTTCAGAATGGATTATTAACAGTGGATGTACTAATCACATGACTAGAAAGCGAAGTCTTCTCATGGACGCAACCTTACGTCCATCTAACAACAGTCACATCACATTTGCTGATACTGGTAAAAGCAAGGTATTGGGTCTAGGTAGTGTTGCAATCTCAAGGGATCAGCACATGGATAAAGTGATGCTTGTTGAATCCATTGGTTTCAACTTAATGTCTGTCTCAATGCTTTGCGATTTAAACATGATTGTGATGTTCGGAAAATATCATTGCCTTGTTCTAATGGAATCTGACAAGTCTCTAGTCTTTGAAGGGTATCGGAAAGATGATTTGTACATGGTAGATTTCTCAGCAGGATCACAGCTTGCCGTATGTCTTCTTGCAAAAGCTTCCGAATGCTGGCTCTGGCATCGGAGGCTAGGGCATGCTGGCATGAGGAACTTGCATACTCTTGCAAAGAAGAAGCATGTCATAGGCATCGAGGGCGTCAAGTTCAAGAAGGATCACTTATGCGGTGCCTGCGAAGCTGGAAAGATGACGAGGGCCAAGCATCCCTCGAAGACAATCATGACAACGACTCAACCCTTCAAACTGCTTCACATGGACCTCTTCAGTCCCACTCACTACTCAACTCTTACTACTACTGCTTGTCTCTATGGCTTCGTCATTGTTGATGATTATTCAAGATATACATGGGTGCATATAATCCTCTACAAGACTGAAGTGCAGGATGTCTTCAGACGCTTCACCAATCGAGACATGAACAACTATGGCGTCATGATCAAGCACATCAGAAGTGACAATGGCACTGAATTCAAGAACACCGGCCTCAACATTTATCTTGATACTTTGGGCATCACTCATGAGTTCTCAGCTCCGTACACGCCGCAGCAGAATGGCATCGTGGAACGCAAGAACAGAACACTCACTGAGATGTCCCAGATGATGCTCGATGAATACAGCACTCCAAGAAAGTTTTATCCTGAAGCCATTGATACTGCATGCCATGTCATCAACCGTGTTTATCTTCACAAGCTTCTGAACAAAACATCCTATGAGCTCCTCACTGGTAAGAAGCCAAATGTCAGTTACTTCAGAGTATTTGGTGCCAGGTGCTGGATCAAGGATCCACATCACACTTCAAAATTTGCACCGAAAGCACATGAAGGTTTTATGCTTGGATATGGAAAGGATTCGCACTCCTACAGAGTCTTCAACCTCTTTCACTATAAAGTGGTTGAAACTGTGGATGTGCGGTTCGATGAGACTAACGGCTCGCAAAGAGAGCACCTGCCAAATGTGCTAGATGAAGTTCCATCCAGTGAATCCATCAAGCTTATGGGAACTGGAGAAATCATACCATCTGAAGCACAGCCCGAAGAGGAACTCATCATCTCTGCACCTGATCAACCTGAAGACAATACTCAGCCTGAAGACAATCCTTCTAACGATGACAATGATCAGCAAGAGCAAAATCTTCGTCCTGTTCATCCTCGTGTTGCAAATGAAGTACAGATTGAGAAAATAATTGATAGCATCAATGCACCTGGTCCACTCACTCGTTCAAGGGAAACACAACTAGCAAATTTCTGTGGGCACTTTGCATTCGTCTCAATATCTGAACCCAAAAAAGTTGATGAAGCCTTCATGGAACCTGAATGGATTCAAGCTATGCAAGAAGAGCTTCAATAGTTTGAGCTGAATGATGTATGGGAACTGGTCAAGCGTCCTGATCCTTGTAAACACAATATCGTAGGCACTAAATGGATATATCTCAACAGGCAAGATGAGCATGGTCAAGTTGTCAGAAACAAGGCTCGTCTCGTTGCTCAAGGATACACTCAAGTTGAAGGAATTGACTTTGATGAAACATTTGCTCATGTCGCTAGACTTGAAGCCATACGCATACTGCTACACTATGCAAATCATCATAACATCCTTTTGTATCAAATGGATGTGAAGAGTGCTTTTCTCAATGGCAAGATTGAAGAAGAAGTGTATGTTGCACAACCGCGTGGCTTTGAAGATCCAAAACATCCTGACATGGTTTACAAGCTCAACAAGGCACTGTATGGCCTCAAACAAGCCCCTCGTGCTTGGTATGACACACTCAAGGACTTCCTGAAGAGCAAAGGCTTCAAACCTGGTTCCCTGGATCCCACGCTCTTCACGAAGACATATGATGGTGAACTGTTTGTGTGCCAAATATATGTGGATGACATTATCTTCGGCTGCACTAATCAGAAATACAGTGATGAGTTTGGATACATGATGCAAGAGCAATATCAGATGTCCATGATGGGTGAGCTGAAGTTCTTCCTTGGTCTTCAAATACGACAGCAACGCAACGACATCTTCATATCTCAAGAGAAATACCTCAAGATTGCCTGAAGAAGTTTGGAATGCAAGACTGCAAAGGTTACATGACGCCAATGCCTACCAAGAGTCATCTAGATTCTGACGCCAATGGTAAAGAGTTCGATCAAAAGGTATACCGCTCCATGATTGGTTCTTTGCTTTATTTATGTGCATCTAGGCCAGATATCATGCTTAGTGTTTGCATGTGTGCCCGATTCCAAGCGGCACCAAAGGAATTCGCATCACTTAGCTGTGAAGCGAATTCTTCGATATTTGGCTCACACCCCAACACTAGGATTATGGTATCCAAAGGGCTCAGAGTTTGATCTAGTTGGATTCTCGGATGCTGATTATGCTGGTGACAAGGTGGATCGCAAGTCTACATCAGGCACATGTCATTTCTGGGACGATCACTTGTATGTTTACTGTATCTCTCATGCATTTTCTGGGACGATCACTTGTATGTTGGTCTTCAAAGAAGCAGAACTGTGTATCTCTCTCCACTGCTGAATCTGAATACATTGCTGCTGGATCTTGCTGCGCTCAGCTTCTATGGATGAAGCAAACACTCAAAGACTATGGCATTCATCTGAAGCAAGTGCCACTCTACTGCGACAATGAAGAGCGCCATCAAGATCCAACAACCCAGTTCAGCACTCGAAGACAAAGCACATTCAGATCCGTCATCACTTTCTCAGAGATCATGTCATGAAGGAAGATATTGATATCATTCACATCAGCACTGAAGAGCAACTGGCAGATATCTTCACAAAGCCCTTGGATGAGAAAAGGTTTTGCAAGTTGCGGTATGAGCTAAATATCTTGGAATCCTCAAATGTCTGTGATCATGCACACATCCTAACACTTATGCATGTTGATGACTTAGATGTGCAAACACACGAAGCAACGTATATCTTCAACAAATGAAGACTTACACTCTAAGTGTGAATACATTAAAGCGGAATTTGACTTCGGAGCGCCACGATAATTATGCGACATGTCTGGGTCTAATATTTCCTATACGGTGGGTAACGCCACCACCAAACTTTTGTTTGGAATACTTTCTGTTGGCGTTACATTTGCAAAGTCTTCACATTTTGTTTGTCTTCATTATTAAAATGGCTTCTGATGACCCACAAGTATAGGGGATCTATCGTAGTCCTTTTGATAAGTAAGAGTGTCGAACCCAACGAGGAGCGAAGGAAATGATAAGCGGTTTTCAGCAAGGTATTCTCTGCAAGACTGAATAAATAGGTAACGAGCAACAAGTAACAAAAGTAAATAAAGTGCAGCAAGGTGGCCCAATCCTTTTGTAGCAAAGGACAAGCCGGAACAAGCTCTTATAATAGGAAAAGCGCTCCCGAGGACACATGGGAATATCGTCAAGCTAGTTTTCATCACGTTCATATGATTCGCAGGTACTTTGATTAATTTGATATGTGGGTGGACCGGTGCTTGGTGCTGTTCTTACTTGAACAAGCATCCCCCTTATGATTAACCTCTATTGCAAGCATCCGCAACTACAACAAAAGTATTAAGGTAAACCTAACCATAGCATGAAACATATGGATCCAAATCAGCCCCTTACGAAGCAACGCATAAACTAGGGTTTAAGCTTCTGTCACTCTAGCAACCCATCATCTACTTATTACTTCCCAATGCCTTCCTCTAGGCCCAAATAATGGTGAAGTGTTATGTAGTCGACGTTCACATAACACCACTAGAGGCTAGACAACATACATCTCATCAAAATATCGAACGAATACCAAATTCCACATGACTACTAGCAAGAGTCCTCAGGAACAAACGTAACTACTCACAAAGATAAACATGCTCATAAGCGAGGGGATTAATATGCATAGAAGAAGGAAAGGAAGGGAAGAAAAAAACGTGGGGAAAAAGGAGGGGAGGAGAGGGAAAGCGGGAAAAAAGGAGGACAAGGGAGAGAAGAAAGAAAAAAAGAAAAAGGGAGAGAAGAGAGGAAGGAAGAAGAGGAGGGGAAGAACGGAGAGAGAAAGAATGTAAAAAAGGGGGAAAAAGGAGAAGGAAAAGGAAAGAAGGGTAGGAAGAGAAAGAGAGGAATAGAGGAAGAGGGGGAAGAGAGGAGAGAGAAAAGAGAAAGAAAAAGAAAAGAAAAGAAAGGGAGAGAGAAGGTAGAGAAGCGAAGAGAAGGGGAAGGAAAGAGGGAAAGAGAAGGAAGAGGAAAAGAGGAAGAGAAGGAAGAATAAGCAGAAACGAGAGAGGGAAGGTAGAAGGAGAGAGGAGAAAAAGAGAAAAAAAAAAAGTATAAAAGACAAAGGGAAAGAAAAAAGAGGATAGAACAAAAAGGAATAAAGAGGAGTAGGAACAGGAAAAGAAAGAGATAGGAGAACAGAGAGGGAGGAGGAAAAAGAGGGAAGAGAAAAAGGGAAGAGGAAGAAAGAAGAGTAAGAAGGCGTAACAGGGAGGGGGGATAAGAGGGAAAAAGAGAGGAAGAGAAAGAAGAGAGGAGAAAGGGAAAGAGAGAGAAAGGAAAGAGGGAAAGAAGAGGAAAACGCAAGGTAGAGAAAAGAGGTGGAAAGAAGAGAGAAAGAAAGGAGAAGCAAGAAGAAAGGAAGAGGAGAGAAAGGAGAGAAGATGAAAGGAATATAGAAGAGGAAAAAAAAGCGTTAGAGCTAGGGAAGGGAGGAAAGAAAAAAAGAAAGAGAAAGGATAAAAGAAAGGGGCGGGAGAAGGGGAGAAGGAGAGAAAGAGAGAGGGGAGGAAAAGAAGAGGGAAAGCAAGGGGAGACGAGAAAGGAAAAGGAGGAAAAGAAGAGAGAAAAGGAGAAGGGGAAAGGGAGGAGAAGAAAGAAACAAAAGAAAAGCATTAAGGAAAAAGAAAAAACGGAAGAAGGGAAGAGAAGGAGAGGGAGAGAGGGAAAAGAGACAGGATAAAGGAAAAGAGGGGCGGTGAAAACGAGGGAAAAAAGGGAGAAGAAGAAGCAAGGAAAAGATAGAAGAAGAAGAAGAAGATGAAGAAGAGAAGAAGAAGAAGAAGAAGAAGAAGGAAGAAGAAGAGAGAGAAGAAGAAGAAGAAGAAGAAGAAGAAGAAGAAGAGAGAAGAAGAAGAAGAAGAAGGAAGAAGAAGAGGAAGAAGAAGAAGAGAAGAAGAAGAGGAGAAGAAGAAGAAGAAGAGAAGAAGAAGAAGGAAGAAGAAGAAAGAAGAAGAAGAAGAAGAAGAGAAGAAGAAGAAGAGAAGAAGAAGAAGAAGAAGAAGAAGAAGAAGAAGAGGAAGAAGAAGAAGAAGAAGAAGAGGAAGAAGAAGAAGAAGAGGAAGAAGAAGAAGACGAAGAAGAAGAAGAGGAAGAAGAAGAAGAAGAGGAAGGAAGAAGAAGAAAAGAAGAAAGGAAGAAGAAGAAGGAGAAGAAGAAGAAGAAGAAGAAGAAGAAGAAGAGGAAGGAAGAAGAAGAAGAAGAAGAAGAAGAAGAAGAAGAGGAAGAAGAAGAAGAAGGAAGAAGAAGAAGAGAGAAGAAGAAGAAGAAGAAGAAGAAGAAAAAGAAGAGAAGGAATCCAGGACCGACGGAGGGCGGGAGCCTAGGGGGTGATGAGAGTACTAGGCGGAGAGGGGACGGACGAGCAGCGATCAGGGGCAGGAGGAGAAACGGACGATAGAAGGCAAGGAACATCGACCGGGACGGTAGACCGTCAGGACGCCGTGAAGAGAAGCGAGAAGCAAGGAGGGAGCTTGAGAGATCAAGAGAAAAACGCCCCAGGGGGAAACTGCGACCACGGGGAGGGGTGGAGGAAGACAGAAGCTAGCGTGGACTCATGCCCCGCACCCTATCATTGCCGAGTAAAAAGGGAAGAGGACAGAGACGAGAAGACCGGCAGATTAAGTATCAGTAGCTATCCCAGCAAAAGACCCATCTAGTCGACAGCGCCAGGGCACAGGGCCTGTGGTGCCTAGAAGAGAGAGAGGGTCGAGTGGCCGACCTTCATCTCAGAAGCCCCCAATTCTCAGGAGGGAGCGTGCGGGTGATCGGACGAGAACGTCTGTTGAGGTCCATAGAGGAGAGGTAGTGGTGAGAGGGTATGGAAGCGCGCGTTAGGCCATCGACGAAAACAACAGTAGTTTTCGGCGGCTTACTATCACATATTGTGGTGGTACCAGGCAAAGAGTTCTTAGCAAGGAAAGGAGGACATCCAGGTCTGCCCAGGATTGAGGACAGGCAACTTTGGGACAAGGCTCCGCCCCTCAGTAAGAAGCGTAGATTTTAGACTAGCCAGAGTGCAACAACTCCTAAGGTGGAACCGGTTAGATGACGGAATCAATGATTAGGAAGTCAAACACGGGTGGATGGGGAAGTCACGAAGAAGAGAGGGAAGTAGGAAAATCAGGGGGAATAGGAGGGAAAAGAGAGACAAGAAGAAAAAGGATGAAAAGGAAAAGAGGAAAAGGGAAGAGGAGTAATAGAGAGACAGAAAGAAGGGGAGAGAGGGTGCTATTAGAATCGAAGGGAAGAGAAGCAAGAAGCGGGAGCAAGAAAAGCACAAAAGAGAAAAGCCAGAAAAAAATAAGGAAAGGGAGAAGAGGTAAAGAGGGCAAGTAAAGCAGAAAGAACAAGACTGTTAGAAGAAAGAGAGGGGAAAAAGGAGGAAGAGAAGGGATAAAAGAGAAGAGAGGGTAAGGAAAGGAGCAGAAGACGAGAGGGGAGAACTTCTCCCTTGTCCTCAGGAACGAACGTAATTACTCACAAAGCATATTCATGTTCAAAATCAGAGGGGTAATAATTTGCATATAGGATCTGAACATATGATCTTCCACCAAATAAACCAACTAGCATCAACTACAAGGAGTAATCAACACTACTAGCAACCTACTAGCACCAATCCCGGACTTTGGGACAAGAATTGGATACAAGAGATGAACTAGGGTTTGGAGATGAGATGGTGCTGGTGAAGATGTTGATGGAGATTGCCCTCTCCCGATGAGAGGAGCGTTGGTGATGACGATGGTGATGATTTCCCCCTCCGGGAGGGAAGTTTCCCCGGCAGAACAGCTCTGCCGGAGCTCTAGATTGGATCCGCCAAGGTTCTGCCTCATGGTGGCGAAGTCTCATCCCGAAAAGTTCCTTCCTATTTTTTTCTCATCGAAAGACCTCATATAGGAGAAGATGGGCGTCGGAGAGCCACCAGGGGGCCCACGAGATAGGGGGCGCGCCCTAGGGGGGGCGCACCCCCCACCCTCGTGAGCAGGGTGTGGGCCCCCTGGCCTTCATCTTTGGCGTGGATTTTTCTTTATTTCTTTTAAGACGTCCCGTGGAGTTTCAGGACTTTTGAAGTTGCGCAGAATAGGTCTCTAATATTTGCTCCTTATCTAGACCAGAATTCCAGCTGCCGGCATTCTCCCTCTTTATGTAAACCTTGTAAAATAAGAGAGAATAGCCATAAGTGTTGTGACATAAAGTGAAATAACAGTCCATAATGCAATAAATATCAATATAAAAGCATGATGCAAAATAGACGTATCAACTCCCCCAAGCTTAGACCTCGCTTGTCCTCAAGCGAAAAGCCGATAACAATAAATATGTCCTCATGTTTAGAGTTAGAGGCGTCGATAAAAATAAAATACGGACATGAAGGCATCATGATTATTCTTATAACAGCAACATATATAGATTTTGTCATATGATTACTTATGTTCAAGTGATGATCTCTTCACAATGAAAAAGTATAAATCATAAACCTTATTGGGTTCCAACAAACTATAATCTCAGTCATTGAAGCAATTGCAATTTATCATAACATCGGAAAGAGTCTATGTCAGAGCTAAAAAGCAAGTCCACATACTCAACTATCATTTAGTCCTCCATAATTGCTAACACTCACGCAATACTTGTGGTTACGGAGTTTTAATCAGACACAGAGAAAGATAGGAGCTTATAGTTTTGCCCCACAACCTTTTACCTCAAGGGTAATGTCAACAATAATGGTTCATGCTCCCCTACATCCAATTAGATATATATATCATGTTCTTTCCAACATGTTGAGCTTACCAAAGGATAAAAATGAAAAAGGAAAGGTGAAGATCACTGTGACTCTTGCATAAGGCAGAAGATAATAATAATAAAGGATAGGCCCTTCGCAGAGGGAAGCAGAGGTTGCCATGCGCTTTTATGGTTGGATATATAAAATCTCAATGCGAAAGAACGTCACTTTATATTGCCCCTTGTGATATGAACCTTTATTATGCAGTCTGTCGCTTTTATTACTTCCACATCACAAGATCGTATAAAGCTTATTTCTCCCACACCAATCAATCATATATATTTAGAGCAATTTTTATTGCTTTGCACCGATGACAACTTACTTGAAGGATCTTACTCAATCCATAGGTAGATATGGTGGACTCTCATGGCAAAACTGGTTTAAGGATATTTGGAAGCACAAGTAGTATTTCTACTTGGTGCTGAGAATTTGGCTAGCATGAGGGGGAAAGGCAAGCTCAACAAGTTAGAGGAACCATGACAACATACTTTATCTCAAATATAAGAAAGACATAACTCATTACGTTGTCTTCCTTGTCCAACATCAACTCTTTAGCATGTCATATTTTAATGAGTGCTCCCAATCATAAAAGATGTCAATGATAATATATCTATATGTGAAAACCTCTCTTTCCTTATTACTTCCTATTAATTGCAACAATGACCAAAGCTATGTCTGCCAATTCCCAACAACTTTTAATCATCATACTCTTTCTATGTGAAGTCATTACTCTCAATAAGATCAATATGAACTTTTTGTTTCTTTTTATTCTTTTTCTCTTTTCTTTTATTCATCCAAGATCATGGCAAAATAATCAAGCCCTTGACTCAACACTAATCTTTATTATATATAACTCATGGACTCGATTACATAGAGAGATCACAAAGCAAAACTCAAAACTAGATCATGCCATAAACTTTATTCTACTAGATCAAGATACTACTAATAGGATCGAACTAAGAAAAACGGTGAAGGTAGGAGTTGTGATGGTGATACGATACCGGGGCACCTCCCCCAAGCTTGGCAGTTGCCAAGGGGAGTGCCCATACCCAGATACTCAATTCTTCTTTGTTGGAGGAGACGGTGGAGGTGTTGTTGATGATGCGGGCTTGTCATCCATCTTCCAAGGCATAGGTTCACCATCATAGAAAGATGATCGAGTCTCCGGAATCCTCAAATCTGCAGCCAAACTCATTCTTTTGAATCTATATTCATACTCACAGTTTTGGTTTTGAAGGTCGTAGACTTGGGCTTGGAGGTGCTCGATCTTCTCATGTAGCTTGAAGATGGCCTCCTCGGTGTTCTTGGCATCCGGCTTGTAGTTGTTAGTGAACTCCGCGAGCATCATGTGGCTAGCGTTGATTCCACGCTCCACCATCCTTTGGCACTTGAAAACTTGTTGCTCCACTACTTCGAGCCTCATCTCCATGCTTCCGGTCCCCTTTGGTCCCACTTCATCGCGGATGTGCAGCAACCCATCACGCATCTCAATGGTTTGAGGGTGTCGCAGCACCTCCGCGAGGTAAGGGTTGATGACCTTCTCGAAGAACTTGTCCTTGGAGGCGCTTGGGGCCGTCATGATAACCTAGATCTGTCAGAAAAACAGCTCGAAACAAAAATAGGAGATTTTTGCATGATACGGGAGTCAAAACCTTCGGGGGGATATATAATGAATTTTTATCAACCAAAATACGTAACGTGCAAGAAAACAGAGTCCGAAGGGCACACGAGGCGCTCACGAGGTAGGGGAGCGCGCCCACCACCCTCGTGGGGCCCTTGTGTCCTTCCCGGACTGCTACTTATTTTTCTATTTTTCTAAATATTCCAAAACGGAGAAATATTGCCTTAAAAATTGTTTTGGAGTCGGTTTACTTACCGTACCACATACCTATTCCTTTTCGGAGTCTGAAATGTTTCGGAAAGTGTCCCTTATGTATTCCTCCGGGGTTATGGTTTCAATAATATTGGTTTCAACATTTATGGGATTACCTGAGATATAATGTTTAATTCTGTGACCGTTTACCACCTTTGGATTCGTGCCCTCGAAGTTGTTGATTTTTATGGCACCGGAATAGTAGACCTCCTCGATGACGTAGGGGCCTTCCCATTTAGAGAGAAGTTTTCTTGCAAAAAATCTTAAACGAGAGTTGTATAGCAATACATAATCACCTACATTAAACTCACGCTTTTGTATCCTTTTGTCATGCCATATTTTAACTTTTTCTTTAAACAACTTGGCATTTTCATAAGCTTGGGTTCTCCATTCATCAAGTGAGCTAATATCAAATAACCTCTTCTCACCGGAAAGTTTAAAATCATAGTTGAGCTCTTTAATAGCCCAATATGCCTTGTGTTCTAGTTCGAGAGGTAAGTGACATGCTTTTCCATATACCATTTTATACGAAGACATACCCATAGGATTTTTGTATGCAGTTCTATATGCCCATAATGCATCATCAAGTTTGTTAGACCAATTCTTTCTAGACCTATTAACAGTCTTTTGCAAAATTAATTTGAGCTCTCTATTGCTCAACTCTACTTGACCACTAGATTGTGGGTGATAAGTAGATGCAATTCTATGATTAACATCATATTTAGCAAGCATTTTACGGAAGGCACCATGAATAAAGTGTGAACCACCATCAGTCATTAAATATCTAGGGACTCCAAACCTCAGAAAAATAACTTCCTTAAGCATTTTAATAGAAGTGTTATGATCAGCACTACTAGTTGGAATAGCTTCTACCCACTTAGTAATGTAATCAACAGCAACTAGAATATGTGTGTACCCATTAGAGGCAAGAAAAGGTCCCATATAATCAAAGCCCGAAATATCAAACGGTTCAATAACAAGTGAATAATTCATAGGTATTTCTTGACGTCTACTAATATTACCAATTCTTTGACATTCATCACAAGACAAGACAAACTTACGGGCATCCTTGAAGAGAGTAGGCCAATAAAAACGAGATTGCAATACCTTATGTGCAGTTCTATCTCCAGCGTGGTGTCCTCCATAAGACTCGGAATGACACTTGCGTAGGATCTGTTCCTGTTCATGCTCAGGTACACAACGTCTAATAACACCATCTACTCCTTCTTTATAAAGATGTGGGTCATCCCAAAAGTAATGTCTCAAGTCATAGAAGAACTTTTTCTTTTGCTGGTATGTGAAACTAGGTGGTATAAACTTAGCAACAATATAATTAGCATAATCAGCATACCATGGAGTACTAAGAGAAGTACTTATAACATTTAATTGTTCATCAGGAAAGTCATCATTAATAGGTAGTGGGTCATCAAGAATATTTTCTAACCTAGATAAGTTGTCTGCAACGGGGTTCTCAGCTCCCTTTCTATCAACAATATTCAAATCAAATTCTTGTAGCAAGAGAACCCATCTAATAAGTCTAGGTTTAGCATCTTTCTTTTCCATAAGATATTTAATAGCAGCATGATCAGTGTGAATAGTTACTTTAGAATCAACAATATAAGATCTGAACTTATCACAAGCAAATACAACTGCTAAAAGCTCTTTTTCAGTAGTAGCATAATTTCTTTGAGCATTGTCTAGAGTCTTACTAGCATAATGAATAACATTTAGTTTCTTGTCAACTCTTTGACCTAGAACAGCACCTACAACATAATCACTAGCATCACACATAATTTCAAAGGGTAAATTCCAATCAGGTGGCTGAACAATAGGTGCGGAGACTAATGCTTTCTTAAGTATTTCAAATGCTTCTACACAATCATCATCAAAGACAAATGGTACATCTTTTTGCAATAAATTAGTCAGAGGCCGAGAAATTTTTGAGAAGTCCTTAATGAACCTCCTATAAAAACCGGCATGACCAAGGAAACTTCTTATACCTTTGATGTCCTTGGGGCATGGCATCTTTTCAATAGCATCAACCTTGGCTTTATCTGTTGGAAATATGCCCTAGAGGCAATAATAAAAGCTTTATTATTATATTTCCTTGTTCATGATAATTGTCTTTATTCATGCTATAATTGTGTTATCCGGAAATCGTAATACATGTGTGAATAACAGACACCAACATGTCCCTAGTAAGCCTCTAGTTGACTAGCTCATTGATCAACAGATAGTCATGGTTTCCTGACTATGGACATTGGATGTCATTGATAACGAGATCACATCATTAGGAGAATGATGTGATGGACAAGACCCAATCCTAAACATAGCACAAGATCGTATAGTTCGTTTGCTAGAGTTTTCCAATGTCAAGTATCTTTTCCTTAGACCATGAGATCGTGTAACTCCCGGATACCGTAGGAGTGCTTTGGGTATACCAAACGTCACAACGTAACTGGGTGACTATAAAGGTAGACTACGGGTATCTCCGAAAGTGTCTGTTGGGTTGACATGGATCAAGACTGGGATTTGTCACTCCGTATGACGGAGAGGTATCGCTGGGCCCACTCGGTAATGCATCATCATAATGAGCTCAAAGTGACCAAGTGTCTGGTCACGGGATCATGCATTACGGTACGAGTAAAGTGACTTGCCGGTAGCGAGATTGAACGAGGTATTGGGATACTGACGATTGAATCTCGGGCAAGTAACATATCGATAGACAAAGGGAATTGCGTACGGGGTTGATTGAATCCTCGACATCGTGGTTCATCCGATGAGATCATCGTGGAGCATGTGGGAGCCAACATGGGTATCCAGATCCCGCTGTTGGTTATTGACTGGAGAGTCGTCTCGGTCATGTCTGCTTGTCTCCCGAACCCGTAGGGTCTACACACTTAAGGTTCGGTGACGCTAGGGTTATGAAGATATGTATATGCAGTAACCCGAATGTTGTTCGGAGTCCCGGATGAGATCCCGGACGTCACGAGGAGTTCCGGAATAGTCCGGAGGTAAAGAATTATATATAGGAAGTGCTGTTTCGGGCATCGGGACAAGTTTCGGGGTTATCGGTATTGTACCGGGACCACCGGGTGGGGCCATCTATCCCGGAGGGCCCCATGGGCTGAAATAGGAGGGAACCCGGCCCATAGTGGGCTGGGGCGCCAGCCCCTATAGGCCCATGCGCCTAGGGTTTCCACCATGGAAGAGTCCATGTGGTGGAAGGCACCCCTAGGTGCCTTGGGGGGGAGGGAAACCTCCCCTTGGCCGCCGCCCCCCTAGTAGATCTCATCTACTAGGGCCGGCGCCCCCCCCATGGCACCCCTATATATAGTGGGGGGGAGAGGAGGGATTTCACACCAGCCCCCTGGCGCCTCCATCCCCCCCGTTACGTCTCTCCCTTGTAGTCTTGGCGAAGCCCTGCTTCTGTGACGCCCTGCATCCACCACCACGCCGTCGTGCTGCTGGATCTTCATCAACCTCTCCTTCCCCCTTGCTGGATCAAGAAGGAGGAGACGTCTCCCGTCCCGTACGTGTGTTGAACGCGGAGGTGCCGTCCGTTCGGCGCTGGTCATCGGTGATTTGGATCACGTCGAGTACGACTACATCATCACCGTTCTTTTGAACGCTTCCGTGCGCCATCTACAAAGGTATGTAGATGCATCCGATGACTCGTTGCTAGATGAACTCCTAGATGATCTTGGTGAAACGAGTAGGAAAATTTTGTTTTTCTGCAACGTTCCCCAACATTATCAACCTCAATACCTCTTTCAGAAACTTTGTGCCCCAAGACAATACCTTCATTAACCATAAAGTGGCACTTTTCCCAATTCAAGACAAGATTAGTTTCTTCACATCTCTGCAAAACTCGATCAAGATTGCTCAAGCAATCATCAAAAGAGGAACCATAGACGGAAAAGTCGTCCATGAAAACCTCGCAAATCTTTTCACAAAAGTCAGAGAATATAGCCATCATGCATCTTTGAAAGGTAGCAGGTGCATTGCATAAACCAAAAGGCATATGTCTATAAGCAAAAGTACCAAAAGGGCATGTAAAAGTAGTCTTTGATTGATCTTTAGCCGACACAGGTATTTGAGAGAAACCAGAATAACCATCTAGAAAGCAATAGTGTGTATGTTTGCATAATCTTTCTAGCATTTGATCAATAAAAGGTAAGGGGTAATGATCTTTCTTAGTAGCTTTATTTAATTTCCAGAAATCAATTACCATCCTATAACCTGTGATAATTCTTTGTGGAATCAATTCATATTTATCATTAGGAACAACAGTAATACCTCCCTTCTTAGGGACACAATGGACAAGACTTACCCACTCACTATCAGCAACGGGATAGATTATACCTGCCTCCAGAAGCTTTAGTATTTCTTTTCTTACCACTTCTTTCATTTTAGGATTCAGACGTCATTGAGAATCACAAACTGGTTTGGCATCTGCTTCCAAATTTATTTTATGTTGGCATAGAGTGGGACTAATGCCCTTAAGATTATCAAGAGTATATCCAATAGCAGCATGATGCTTCTTCAGAGTTTTCAATAATCTTTCTTCTTCATGCTCTGAAAGGTTAGCACTAATAATAACAGGATATATCTTCTTTTCATCAAGATTAGCATATTTAAGATTATCAGGCAAAGGTTTAAGCTCAAACACGGGATCACCCTTAGGTGGAGGAGGATCCCCTAGGATTTCAACAGGCAAATTGTGTTTCAGAATAGGTTCCTGTTTAAAGAATACTTCATCTATTTCCCTTCTTTCATTCATGAACATATCATTTTCATGGTCTAACAAATAGTGTTCTAAAGGATCACTAGGAGGTATGGCAATAGAAGCAAGACCAATAATTTCATCCTTACAAGGTAATTCTTCCTCACGATGTTGTTTACTAAATTTAGAGAAATTAAACTCATGAACCATATCATCCAAGCCAACAGTAACAACATTCTTTGTGCAATCTATGGTAGCATTGACAGTATTTAAGAAGGGTCTACCAAATATAATGGGACAAAAGCTATCTTGTGGGGAACCAAGAACAAGAAAATCAGCAAGATATTTAGTTTTCCCACACAAGACTTCAACATCTCTAACAATTTCCATTGCTGAAATAGTATCTCTATTGGCAAGTTTAATTGTGACATCAATATCTTCTAACTCAGCATGTGCAATTTCATTCTTAATTTATTCATATAAAGTATGCGGTATAACACTAGCACTAGCACCCATATCACATAAGCCATGATAACAATGATCTCCTATTTTAACAGAAATAACAGGCACGCCTACCACGGGTCTATGTTTATCTTTAGCACAAGGTTTAGCAATTCTAGCAGTTTCACCTCCGAACTGAATAACATGCCCATCAATATTATCAGACAAGAGATCTTTAACAATAGCAATATTAGGTTCTACTTTAACTTGTTCAGGAGGTGTATAAGTTCTAATATTGCTTTTACGAACAACAGTTGAAGCTTTAGCATGATCCTTTATTGTAACAAGGAAAGGTGGTTTCTCAATATAAGAAGTAGGAACAATAGGATCATTATAAGTGACAGTCTTTTCTTCAACTTTAATAGGTGCAGCTACTTTTACTTCTATGGGAGGATGATATTTAAACCACTTCTCCTTAGGGAGATCAACATAAGTAGCAAAAGATTCACAGAAAGAAGCTACTATCTCAGAGTCAAGTCCATATTTAGTGCTAAACTTACGGAAAATATCGGTATCCATAAAAGATTTAACACAATCAAACTTAGGTGTCATACCTGACTCTTTACCTTCGTCGAGGTCCCAATCTTCATAGTTGCGTTTAATTCTATCCAGTAAATTCCATCTGAATTCAATAGTCTTCATCATAAAAGAGCCAGCACAAGAAGTATCGAGTATGTTGCGATTGTTTTCAGAAAGACGAGCATAAAAACTTTGCATAATTATTTCTCTCTGGAGCTCATGATTGGGGCATGAATATAACATTGATTTAAGCCTCCCCCAAGCTTGAGCGATGCTTTCTCCTTCGCGAGGCCAGAAATTATATATATAATTGCGATCACGATGAACAAGATGCATAGGGTAATACTTTTGATGAAATTCCAACTTCAATCTTTTATAGTCCCAGAATCTCATATCATCACATAGCCTATACCATATCAATGCGTCTCCCTTCAAAGATAAAGGGAATACCTTCTTCTTAGCAACATCGTCGGGTATACCTGCAAGCTTAAATAATCCACAAACTTCATCCACATTTATTAAGTGCTCATCAGGATGCTTTGTTCCATCTCCTGTAAAAGGGTTAGCTAGCAGTTTTTCCATCATAGCCGCAGGAAATTCAAAAGGAGTTTCATTTTCAATAGGTTCAGTAGGTTGAGGAGCAACTCTTTGCTCTACTGGATGGGGTGAAGATGCCTCGAACAAGCCCCTCAGAGAATTACTTTCCATAGTAACAAGTGACAGTAAATTTCAGCACACTATATAAATTTTTCCTTACCAAATTCCACCTACCAAAGGTGCTACACTCCCCGACAACGGTGCCAGAAAGAGTCTTGATGACCCACAAGTATAGCGGATCTATCGTAGTCCTTTCGATAAGTAAGAGTGTCGAACCCAACGAGGAGCAGAAGGAAATGATAAGCGGTTTTCAGCAAGGTATTCTCTGCAAGTACTGAAATAAGTGGTCCAATCCTTTTGTAGCAAAGGACAAGGCGTAACAAACTCTAATAATAGGAAAAGCGCTCCCGAGGACACATGGGAATATCGTCAAGCTAGTTTTCATCACGTTCGTATGATTCGCATTCGATACTTTGATAATTTGATATGTGGGTGGACCGGTGCTTGGGTGCTGTTCTTACTTGAACAAGCATCCCACTTATGATTAACCTCTATTGCAAGCATCCGCAACTACAACAAAAGTATTAAGGTAAACCTAACCATAGCATGAAACATATGGATCCAAATCAGCCCCTTACGAAGCAATGCATAAACTAGGGTTTAAACTTCTGTCACTCTGGCAACCCATCATCTACTTATTACTTCCCAATGCCTTCCTCTAGGCCCAAATAATGGTGAAGTGTTATGTAGTCGACGTTCACATAACACCAATAGAGGCTAGACAACATACATCTTATCAAAATATCAAACGAAT
>NC_053026.1:398159562-398223952 GCF_003073215.2 Triticum urartu | reverse complement strand
GTAGTTGAGAAGGCCCCGATCTACACTTCCACCAAGAGATATTTGATTCCCCCACTAATCCCTAGCGGATCTTGTTACTCTTGGGTGTTTGAGCACCCTAGACGGTTGAGGTCACCACGGAGCCATCGTCCATTGTGGTGAAGCTTTGTGGTGTTGTTGGGAGCCTCCGATTGAGTTGTGGAGTTTGCCCCGACCTTGTTTGTAAAGGTTCGGTCGCCGCCTCCAAGGGAACCAATAGTGGAATCACGGCATCTCGCATTGTGTGAGGGCGTGAGGAGAATATGGTGGCCCTAGTGGCTTCTTGGGGAGCATTGTGCCTCCACACCGCTCTAACGGAGATGTATTTCCCTTCAAAAGGAAGGAACTTCGGTAACACATCCTCGTCTTCACTGGGTCCACTCTTGGTTATCTCTTACCTTTACTTTTGCAAGCTTATTAGTGTTACTTCTCTTGCTTGCGTGTATGTTCGTTGTTGTTGCATCATATAGGTTGCTCACCTAGTTGCACATCTAGACAACCTACTTTGATGCAAAGTTTAATTTGGTAAAGAAAAGTTAAAAATTGTTAGTTGCCTATTCACCCCCCCCTCTAGTCAACCATATCGATCCTTTTAGCTGGCGGCCTTCATCTTGGCCTAGTGCATCTTGACACGGGCAAAAGCCAGCCGCACACCTTCTATACACGACGACCGCTTAACTGCGTCAATACGGGGCAGGGCGTCAACAAGTCGTCGCACTAGGCCAAAATTGCTGCTCGAAACGGGTTCGGTTGGCCATAGCCAGACTACAATGTCCCTCATACCTAAGCCGGACATCCTATGTAGCTTGGCCCACTGCGCTAGCTGGTCATTCGGCAGTGCGTGGCGCTCCCATGCTATGAACTGGTTCCAGAATTGCCGGTTTTGACACTGACATTGGTGCTTTCATTGAGAGTTCCACTGTGTCGCCGCCAAAAGGTTTGATGGCTCCATCCATCATCTGCAACGATGCTGCCCTAGGGGAGGTTTTTCTCCCCGGCCAGATCTTCGTATTCGGAGGCTTTGCACCGCGGGCCAACTCGCTTGGCCATCTGGAGCAGATCGACAGCTACGCCCCAGGTAATCAGATTAGTTTTGGAAACCTAGATTATGTCGCTGATATCCGAGGAGACTTGATCTTCCAAGGATTCACAACCCCAACCTCTGCTATGGCCTTAGAGCCAGAGCGCTTTTCTAGTACCGAAGACGGGATTCCTAAACCCGCCGGACTATCTGCGGCCACTAGGCCCAGTACGGGAGAGCTGGAGGAAGCAGTGTCATCGGCATCCATCACCAAGCCGGACTCTTCCTCGGACGCTGGCTCCGAACTCTCTGAGTCAACATTGTGTGAGCTCGGCCGAGGAATTCCCTTCCCGCCATACTCCACGGATTCTTTTCTCCCTCAAAAAACCTCTCCTTTAAGCGAGGCTTTGGACTTGATGCGATCCCTCGTGATTACGGAGGAGCAATGTCCGAACTACGCCTAGCCTGGACTAGGGGCTGAGAGCAGGGAATTTTACGTCCCACCCACCACCCACTTCATTGCCACAGTAGAGGACTTAATGGACATGCTCGTTTACGGCTCCGAAGACATCGACGGTATGGACGATGATGCCGGAGAGAAGCAAGCCGAAAACCCACCGTTTACCGGACGCTGGACGGCCACCTCTTTGTATGACGTGTACATGGTGGATGCACCCAGGGAGGGTGACAGCGATAATGAGAAAAATCCAGTAGAGGATAAACCTCCCGAGACACAACCAAAGCGCCGACGGCGCCATTCTAAATCACGCCACAGCAGAGACAACAACACTCCGGATGATGCCTAACACCAAGAAAACCCCGTCGAGCAAAACTTTGAACAAGAAAATCGGGGGGATGGGCAAGTTAGCCCTAACGAACAGGCTGCAAACGAAGACTCGGAGGACAGTAATTACCTTCCACCCTCCGAGGATGAGGTGAGCCTCGGCGACGAAGACTTTATCGTGCCTGAGGAACCTCTCGAGCAGGAGCGCTTTAAGCAACGGCTAATAGCCACTGCAGGGAGCCTGAAAAAGAAGCAGCAGCGGCTTCAAGCTGATCAAGGATAGATGGACTAATGTCCTGGCAGTAGAGGAATACAGCCTCGACCACCCAACCAAAAGTTACCCAAAGCGTAAGCTGCTACCTCAATTCGGTGACGAGGCACTTGAGCCTCTACCATCAGCGCGTAATGTGGCTGATCGACCATCACGTGGCCGGGAAAAAGCGGCAACTCCAGCTAAACACCACCCTGTCCTACCTCGTCGTAAAGGCAGAGATAAAATAGCTTGGGGATATGTGTACGACCTGCGGCAAGACCTAAAGAATAAAGCAGGTCCGGCCAGATCGATCTACGGATTGTGGTGGCGTGCCCTGACGCACAACGACTGCTATCAAGCCGAACATGGCAAGCACAATCACGTCTGGGCCGAAAACCGCAGACGGACTCCATCTGAACTACGTCACGACCTAGCCCGATATAGAGGTGCCACACACCCCCTCTGCCTCACTAATGAAGTAATGGAACATGAATTCCCAGAAGGGTTCGAACCCGTGAATATAGAATCATATGATGGAACCACAAATCCCATGGTATGGATTGAAGACTTTATTCTCCATATTCATATGGCCCACGGCGACGATCTTCATGCCATCAAATACCTCCCCCTAAAACTCAAGGGGCCAGCTCGGCACTGGTTGAGAAGCCTGCCCGAAAATTCCATTGGCAGCTCGGAAGGCTTGGAAGATGCCTTCCACGATAACTTCCAAGGTACATATGTCCGGCCTCCAGATGCCGATGACCTAAGTCACATTATCCAGCAGCCCGGGGAGTCAGCCAAGAAGCTCTGGACGAGGTTCTTAATTAAAAAAACAAATTGTCGACTGTCCGGACGCAGAAGCCCTTGCGGCCTTGAAACATAGCGTCCGAGACGAATGGCTCGCGCCACCTCGGACAAGAAAAACCAAAATCCATGGCAGCCCTTACTGCTCTTATGACCCGCTTTTGCGCGGGAGAGGACAACTGGCTCGCTCGTAGAAGCAACAACACCAGTGATCGGGGCACTTCCGAAGTTCAAGAAGGTACGCAATAAACACAAGCGTCGAAATAATAATGAAGGAACGCAAGACATGGCGGTCAACGCCGGATTCAGCCGCTCCAAACCCGATCAACGGAAAAAGCCATTCAAGGCAAACAAAGACGGACCATCCAATCTAGACAAGATACTGGATCGACCCTGCCAAATTCATGGCACCCCCAATAAACCAACCAATCATACCAACAAAAGCTGTTGGGTCTTCAAACAAGCCGGCAAGCTTAATGCCGAACACAAGGGGAAGGGGCCACCCAGTGACAGCGACGACAAAGAGACTCGCCAACCAAACACCGGGGGTCAAACGCAATTTTCCCCCGAAGTAAAAACAGTAAACATGGTACATGTGACGCACATCCCTACGGGGAAGCGCAAATGCGCACTATGGGACGCCTACGCCATAGAGCCAGTCGCCCCAAAATTCAACCCATGGTCGTCATGCCCGATCAGTTTTGATCACAAAGACCACCCAGCCAGTATCCGTCATGAAGGTTCAGCAGCTCTAGTCCTCGACCCAATTATCAACGGGTTCCATCTCACGAAAGTCCTTATGGACGGCGGCGGTAGCCTTAATCTACTCTACCAGGACACTGTCCGCATAATGGGCATTGATCCTTCAAGAATCAATCCCACCACAACTTCCTTTAAGGGAGCAGTACCCGGCATAGAAGCTCACTGCCTGTGTTCAATTACATTGGAAGTCGTTTTCGACCCGCCGAACAACTTTCGAAGCGAAGGCTTGACCTTCGATATTGTCCCGTTCCGCAGTAGCTACCATGCACTGCTCGGGGGTACCGCATTTGCTCATTTTAACACGGTCCCACACTATGCTTATCTAAAGCTTAAGATGCTCGGTCCACGTGGCATCATCACAATAAACGGAAACACGGAACACTCCCTCTGTACAGAGGAGCATACTACGACTACTTCAGTCGAAGTACAAAGCGGCCCCATCAAGCCGCGCATCTCATCAGCCATCAAGCCATCGGTCTCTATTAAACAGGACCGATCAATCTCAGAGCAGGATTAGTAGTCCGGCCTTCGTCGTTCACCTCATATAGCTGCGAAGTTTGTACCGTGCATACATAATTATGCACTTAAAACACCCTGGTCATCGGCGGAGGCACAATACAGACATGCCTACAATGTGGTCCGCACTCCCATAGCCTTTTTTCCTTTTTTTCTAACTATCATCTATCTTTTACCACAGGTGACTCAAAGCCTAGTCATCTTACAGACTCTTTCTGAGTTTGGCTTCGTGCAGATAACCAAAGGCTATTCCTGCCAAGGAGTTCTTTCCCCGAGGCTAGGAAACACAGACGTGCGACAGGAGGTCCAAATAATTTTTTGTAGACTGCACTCTTTATTTCAAACCTGTAAAGTGCCTTTTTCCTCAGCCTTCGACCCCCGGCATGTTAAATAGTCTGGGTAGTGGTGTTATAATCTGAAAGATTGCATTTGACGTATCAACCAGATTCCAGTGAACATAGTCCATATTCAATATTTGCTTTTTCTAAGAACTGAATTTTGCTTCTTCGGTTGTTTCACGCATGCACCTCGGCACAAATTGCCAGGGGCTCGATATGGCAACATATGAGTTGCCAACAAGTCCGAACAGCTTTATAGCATACTTTGGCGTCACAAGTTTTGGCCTTATATGCATCAGCTCCGAATCATGTCTTTGGTTAATAGTTGCGTTTCCCGGCTCCTGTTCTTACTACCTTACGTTCCGCCCTATCGGCTAAGGTAGTAAAGGGAGAACTACTACGATTGTGTTTCCGGTTCATCTGGTCAAGCACCTCAGTAGAGAAAGTCGAAAACTGACTGTCATGATGCGGCGAGAGCTGGTCAACCACTCGATGACTTATCAGAATCTTTTGCAATTCCTTCTGTATTACACGAAGGACCATTCTTCTGGTCACCTATGTAACGCATCGTATTCAGATAACCGCGTACATACCAGGGGCTATATCGTAGACCCACCGTCAAACTCCTATCGCTAAGTGGAAGTGTTAAAGCCATATAGTCCAATTGCCTAGTTCGCTGCATTGGCACCTCCTTCATGGACCAAGACATTGGGTCAAGAGTGATCAATGATTTTACGAACACCCCCGTATTATATGCGAGGGGGCCGAAGCCGACGACTAGAAAACTTTCAGATTATACAAAAAATGGCCGCACAGGAGGAACCAAAACCTTCAGGCAAAAAGCATAGCCTATAATATATCATAATATTGTTTTTACAATTTCGGTACAATCACTCGTATATCATATCCTTCGAGCACTGCCCTCTATCAAGCGGGCGCCCTCAAGGACATCCTCAAAATAATGCTCTGGCGTGTGATGGTCCTTGCCCCCGGGTGGACTCCTTGCTGCAATATCGGTGGCCTTCATCTTTGCCCAGTACGTCTTGACACAAGCAAGGGCCATCCGTGCACCTTCAATGCATGTTGACCGCTTAACAACGTCGATACGCAGCACCGCATCAACAAGTCGCTGCACCAAACCGAAATAACTATTCGGAATTGGCTCTGTTGGCCACAGCCAGACCACGACGTCCTTCATGGCAGATCCGGATATTCTGTGGAGCTCAGCCCACTGGGCCATCTGTTTTTTCAGCAAAAGCGGAAGCTTTGGCATGCTGAATTGCAGCCAGAAAACCTTATCCGTTGCGTGTCCTTCTTGCACCTGGTAAAACTACGCCGCATCGGAGACACTCTTCGGCAAGTCCAAGAATGCATCTGGAGAACTCCACATTTGGTTAAGTGGGGCATACTTCAGATCACCGAATTTAGTCTGTAATAAGAAGGGCTTACCGGCCACTATTTCCCCAGCTTGCTGGATCTCCTCCCGAGCGGCTCTAGACTTGGACCGTGCTTCTCTCACCTCTTGTAAGGCCTTGTCGAGATCGGTCGTTTTGACTTTGCTATCCTTTTCGAGGAATTCACATCGGACAGTGGCATCCTTTAGCTCGTGTGCCATGGTAGATACTTGCATTGGCGCTAAGCAGCCTGTTCGGCTTTTAACTCAGTGGCTGCCTTCTTGGCAACCACATCACTCATCCTGACTTTCTCCTTGGCCCAGACGAGCTCAGCCCGCAGGGTCTGAACTGCGGCAGCACCATCTGCAGTTATGCGTATCTCAGTATATAATTCTCAGCTTCATGCTCATATTATTATACATACATATACTGACTGCCCCAAAACATACCTTGCGCCTTGCTACCTTTTGAGCACTACGTTGGTTTTCCTCGAAGAGGAAGGGATGATGCAGCGAAGTAGCGTAAGTATTTCACTCGGTTTTTGAGAACCAAGGTATCAATCCAGTAGGAGGCTACGCGCGAGTCCCTCGTACCTGCACAAAACAAATAAATCCTCGCAACCAATGCAAAAAGGGGTAGTCAATCCCTATAAGGCCACTTACGAGAGTGAGATCTGATAGATATGATAAGATAATATTTTTGGTATTTTTATGATAAAGATGCAAAGTAAAATAAAGGCAAAGTAAATAGCAAAGGAAATAACTAAGTAGTAGGAGATTAATATGATGAAGATAGACCTGGGGGCCATAGGTTTCACTAGTGGCTTCTCTCGAGAGCATAAGTATTCTACGATGGGTGAACAAATTACTGTTGAGTAATTGACAGAATTGAGCATAGTTATGAGAATATCTAGGTATGATCATGTATATAGGCATCACGTCCGAGACAAGTAGACCGAGTCCTGCCTGCATCTACTACTATTACTCCACTCATCGACCGCTATCCAACATGCATCTAGAGTATTAAGTTAAAAACAGAGTAACGTCTTAAGCAAGATGACATGATGTAGAGGGATAGACTCATGCAATATGAAGAAAACCCCATCTTGTTATCCTCGATGGCAACAATACAATACGTGCCTTGCTGCCCCTACTATCACTAGGAAAGGACACCGCAAGATTGAACCCAAAGCTAAGCACTTCTCCCATTGCAAGAAAGATCAATCTAGTAGGCCAAACCAAACTGATAATTTGAAGAGACTTGTAAAGATAACCAATCATACATAAAAGAATTCAGAGAAGATTCAAATATTATCCATAGATAGACTTGATCATAAACCCATATTCATCGGTCTCAACAAACACACCGCAAAAAGAAGATTACATCGAATAGTTGTCCACAAGAGAGGGGGAGAACATTGTATTGAGATCCAAAAAGAGAGAAGAAGCCATCTAGCTACTAACTATGGACCCGTAGGTCTGAGGTAAACTACTCACACTTCATCGGAGGGGCTATGGTGTTGATGTAGAATCCCTCCGTGATCGATGCCCCCTCCGGCAGAGCTCCGGAACATGCCCCAAGATGGGATCTCGTGGATACAGAAAGTTACGGCGGTGGAATTAGGGTTTTGGCTCCGTATCTGATCGTTTGGGGGTACGTAGGTATATATAGGAGGAAGGAGTACGTCGGTGGAGCAACAGGGGGCCCACGAGGGTGGAGGGCGCGCCTGGGGGTAGGCGCTCCCCTACCTCGTGGCCTCCTCTTTTCTTTCTTGATGTAGTGTCCAAGTCTCCCGGGTCTTTTTCGTTGAGAAAATCACGTTCCCGAAGGTTTCATTCCGTTTGGACTCCGTTTGATATTCCTTTTCTTCGAAACCCTAAAATAGGCAAAAAAAACAACAATTCTGGGCTGGGCCTCCGGTTAATAGGTTAGTCCCAAAAATAATATAAAAGTGGATAATAAAGCCCAATAACGTCCAAAACAGTAGATAATATAGCATGGAGCAATCAAAAATTATAGATACGTTGGAGACGTATCAAGCATCCCCAAGCTTAATTCCTGCTCGTCCTCGAGTAGGTAAATGATAAAAACAGAATTTTTGATGCGGAGTGCTACTTGGCATAAAATTAATGTAATTCTTCTCAATTGTGGTATGAATATTCAGATCCGAAAGATTCAAGACAAAAGTTCATATTGACATAAAAATAATAATACTTCAAGCATACTAACTAAGCAATTATGTCTTCTCAAAATAACATGGCCAAAGAAAGTTCATCCCTACAAAATCATATAGTTTAGTCATGTTTCATTTTCTTCACACAAGAATGCTCTCATCATGCACAACCCCGATGACAAGCCAAGCAATTGTTTCATACTTTAGTAATCCCAAACCTATAAACTTTCACGCAATATATGAGTGCGAGCCATGGACATAGCACTATGGGTGGAATAGAATATACTAAGGGGGGTTATGTGGAGAAGACAAAAAAGGAGAAAGTCTCACATCAACGAGGCTAATCAATGGGCTATGGAGATGCCCACCGATTGATGTTAATGCAAGGAGTAGGGATTTCCATGCAACGGATGCACTAGAGCTATAAATGTATGAAAGCTCAACAAAAGAAACTAGTGGGTGTGCATCCAACTTGCTTGCTCACAAAGACCTTGGGCACTTGAGGAGGCCCACTGTTGGAATATACAAGCCAAGTTCTATAATGAAAAATTCCCACTAGTATATGAAAGTGACAAAACAAGAGACTCTCTAACATGAAGATTAAGGTGCTACTTTGAAGCACAAGTGTGGCAAAGGATAGTAACATTGTCCCTTCTCTCTTTTTCTCTCATTTTTTTGGGCCTTCTCTTTTTTTATGGCCTTTATCTTTTTTATGGCCTTTCTCTTTTTATTTATTTATTTATTCCTCACTTGGGATAATGCTCTAGAAAATGATGATCATCACACTTTTATTTATTTACAACTCAATGATTACAACTCGATACTAGAACAAAGGATGACTCTATATGAATGCCTCTGGCGATGTACCGGGATATGCAATGGACCAAGAGTGACATGTATGAAAGAATTATGAACTGTGGCTTTGCCAAAAATACTATGTCAACTACATGATCATGCTAAGCAATATGACAATAATGAATGTGTCATGATGAACGGAATGATGGAAAGTTGCATGGCAATATATCTCGGAATGGCTATGGAAATGCCATAATAGGTAGGTATGGTGGCTGTTTTGAGGAAGATATAAGGAGGTTTATGTGTGAAAGAGTGTATCATATCACGGGGTTTGGATGCACCGGCGAAGTTTGCGCCAACTCTCAATGTGAGAAAGGGCAATGCACGGTACCGAAGAGGCTAGCAAGGATGGAAGGGTGAGAGTGTGTATAATCCATGGACTCAACATTAGTCATAAAGAACTCACATACTTATTGCAAAAATCTACAAGTCATCAAAAACCTCGGTACTACGCGCATGCTCCTAGGGGGATAGATTGGTAGGAAAAGACCATCGCTCGTCCCCGACCGCCACTCATAAGGAAGACAATCAAATAACACCTCATGTTTCAAATTTGTTGCATAATGTTTACCATACGTGCATGCTACGGGACTTGCAAACTTCAACACAAGTATTTCACAATTTCACAACTACTCAACCAGCAAGACTTTGATATTATTACCTCCATATCTCAAAACAATCATCAAGCATCAAACTTCTCTTAGTATTCAAAACACTCTTAAGGAAATTTTACTAACTTTGAATACCTAGCATATTAGGATTATAAGAAAATTACCATGCTATTAAGACTCTCAAAATAATCTGAGTGAAGCATGAGAGATCAATAGTTTCTATAAAACAAATCCACCACCGTGCTCTAAAAGATATAAGTGAAGTACTAGAGCAAAACTATATATCTCAAAAGATATAAGCGAAGCACATAGAGTATTCTAACAAATTCCAAATCATGTATGGCTCTCTCAAAAGGTGTGTACAGCAAGGATGATTGTGGTAAACTAAAAAGAAAATACTCAAATAATACAAGACGCTCCAAGAAAAACACATATCATGTAGCGAATAAAAATATAGCTCCAAGTAAAGTTACCGATAGAAGTAGACGAAAGAGGGGATGCCTTCCGGGGCATCCCCAAGCTTTGGATTTTAGGTGTCCTTAGATTATATTGGGGGTGCCATGGGCATCCCCAATCTTAGGCTCTTTCCACTCCTTGTTCCATAATCCATCAAATCTTTACCCAAAACTTGAAAACTTCACAACACAAAACTTAAAGTAGAAAATCTCGTGAGCTCCGTTAGCGAAAGAAAATAAAAGACCACTGCAAGGTACTGTAATGAACTCATTATTTATTTATATTGGTGTTATACCTACTGTATTCCAACTTCTCTATGGTTTATAAACTATTTTACTAGCCATAGATTCATCAAAATAAGCAAACAACACACGAAAAACAGAATCTGTCAAAAACAGAACAGTCTATAGTAATCTGTAGCTAGCGCAAGATCTGGAACCCCAAAAATTCTAAAATAAATTTATGGACGTGAGGAATTTATCTATTAATCATCTGAAAAATAATTAACTAAATAGCACTTTCGAAATAAAAATTACAGCAGTTCTCGTGAGCGCTAAAGTTTCTGTTTTTTACAGCAAGTTCAACAAGACTTTCCCCAAGTCTTCCCAACGGTTCTACTTGGCACAAACACTAATTAAATGCAAAAAACACAACCAAAACAGAGGATAGATAAATTATTTATTACTAAACATTACCAAAAAGCAAGGAATAAAAATAAAATTGGGTTGCCTCCCAACAAGCGCTATCGTTTAACGCCTCTAGCTAGGCATAACAAGCAAGAATAGATCTAGGTATTGCCATCTTTGGTAGGCAATCCATAAGTGGTTCTCATAATAGATTCATAAGGTAATTTAATTTTATTTCTAGGAAAGTGTTCTGTGCCTTTCCTTAATGGAAATTGGAATCTAATATTTCCTTCCTTCATATCAATAATTGCACCAATCGTTCTAAGGAAAGATCTACCAAGAATAATAGGACATGAAGGATTACAATCTATGTCAAGAACAATAAAATCTACGGGCACATAATTACTATTTGCAACAATAAGAACATCATTAATTCTTCCCATAGGTTTCTTAATAGTGGAATCCGCAAGGTACAAGTTTAGAGAGCAATCATGAAAATCACGGAAACCTAACAAATCACACAAAGTTTTTGGAATCGTGAAAACACCAGCACCCAAATCACATAAAGCATAGCATTCATGATCTTTAATTTTAATTTTCATTGTTTGTTCCCACTCATCATAAATTTTTCTAGGGATAGAAACTTCCAATTCAAGTTTTTCTTAAGATTGCATCAAGGCATCAACGATATGTTTAGTAAACGCTTTATTTTGACTATAAGTGTGAGGAGAATTTAGCAAGAATTGCAACAAGGAAATACAATCAATCAAAGAGTAATTTTCATAGTTAAATTCCTTGAAATCCATAATGGTGGGTTTAGCAACATCTAGGGTTTTAATTTCTTCAATCCCACTTTTATCAATTTTAGCATCAAGATCAACAAATTCCGAATTCTTGGAACGCCTTCTTGGTAAAGGTGGATCATATTCAGTCCCATAATTATCAAGATTCATATTGCAAAACAATGATTTAATAGGGGACACATCAATAACTTTTAGATCGTCATCCTTATTTTCATAGGAACTAGAAGAACACGCTCTTATAAAGGCATCTTTCTTAGCACGCATCCTAGCGGTTCTTTCTTTGCACTCATCAATGGAAATTCTCATGGCTTTGAGAGACTCATTGATATCATGCTTAGGTGGAATAGATCTAAGTTTCAAAGAATCAACATCAAGATAAATTCTATCAACGTTCCTAGCCAAATCATCAATCTTAAGCAATTTTTCTTCAATCATAGCATTAAAATTCTTTTGCGAAGTAATAAATTCTTTAATGTTAGATTCAAAATCAGAGGCAATCTTATTTTAATTTCCATAAGAATTGTTGTAGGAATTACCATAATTATTAGACGGATTACTAGGATAAGGCCTAGGATTGAAATTTCCTCTGTACACGTTGTTACCAACATTGTTCCTAGCAACAAAATTCACATCCATAGATTCATTATTATTCTCAATCAAAGTAGACAAGGGCATATCATTAGGATCAGAAGAAACACTCTTATTAGCAAATAATTTCATAAGTGCATCCATCTTTCCACTCAAAACATTAATTTCTTCTATCGCATGCACCTTTTTATTAGTAGATCTTTCAGTATGCCATTGAGAATAATTAACCATAATATTATCTAGGAGTTTAGTAGCTTCTCCTAAAGTGATTTCCATAAAAGTGCCTCCCGCGGCCGAATCTAAAAGATTTCTAGAAGCAAAATTCAATCCGGCATAAAAATTTTGTATAATCATCCACAAATTTAAACCATGAGTAGGGCAATTGCGTATCATTAATTTCATTCTCTCCCAAGCTTGTGCAAAATGTTCATGATCAAGTTGCTTAAAATTCATAATATCTTTTCTAAGAGAGATGATCTTAGCGGGAGGAAAATACTTAGATATAAAATCATCTTTGCACTTGTTCCATGAATCAATACTAACTTTAGGCAAAGACCAAAACCAAGCTTTAGCACGATCTCTAAGCGAAGAAGGAAATAGCTTCAATTTAACAATATCATTATCCACATCTTTCTTCTTTTGCATGTCGCACAAATCAATGAAGCTATTTAGATGGGTAGTGGCATCTTCACTAGGAAGGCCGGAAAACGGATCTTTCATGACAAGATTCAGCAAAGCAGTATTAACTTCACAAGATTCAGCATCGGTAAGAGAAGCAATCGGAGTGCTAATAAAATCATTACTGTTGGTATTGGTGAAGTCACACAATTTAGTATTATCTTGAGCCATTGTAACAAGCAAGCAAACTAACACACAAGCAAACAAAAAGCAAGCGGGCAAAAAGAGGCAAATAGAGAAAGAGAGGGAGGAGAGAGAGAGGGCGAATAAAACGGCAAGGGTGAAGTGGGGGAGAGGAAAACGAGAGGAAAATGGCAAATAATGTAATGCAGGAGATAAGGGTATGTGCTAGGTACTTGGTATGTTGACTTTTGCGTAGACCTCCCCGGCAACGGCGCCAGAAATCCTTCTTGCTACCTCTTATGCACTGCATTGGTTTTCCCCGCAGAGGAAGGGATGATGCAGCAAAGTAGCATAAGTATTTCCCTCAGTTTTTGAGAACCAAGGTATCAATCCAGTAGGAGGCTATGCGCGAGTCCCTCGTACCTGCACAAAACAAATAAATCCTCGCAACCAACGCAAATAGGGGTTGTCAATCCCTATAAGGCCACTTACTAGAGTGAGATCTGATAGATATGATAAGATAATATTTTTGGTATTTTTATGATAAAGATGCAAAGTAAAATAAAGGCAAAGTAAATAGCAAAGGAAATAACTAAGTAGTAGGAGATTAATATGATGAAGATAGACCCGGGGGCCATAGGTTTCACTAGTGGCTTCTCTCGAGAGCATAAGTATTCTACGGTGGGTGAACAAATTACTATTGAGAAATTGACAGAATTGAGCATAGTTATGAGAATATCGAGGTATGATCATGTATATAGGCATCACGTCCGAGACAAGTAGACCAACTCCTGCCTGCATCTACTACTATTACTCCACTCATCGATCGCTATCCAGCATGCATCTAGAGTATTAAGTTAAAAACAAAGTAACGCCTTAAGCAAGATGACATGATGTAGAGGGATAGACTCATGCAATATGAAGAAAACCCCATCTTGTTATCCTCGATGGAAACAATACAATACGTGCCTTGCTGCCCCTACTGTCACTGGGAAAGGACACCGCAAGATTGTGTACGAAATATGCCCTAAAGGCAATAATAAAGTTATTATTTTATTTCCTTATATCATGATAAATGTTTATTGTTCATGCTATAATTGTATTATCCGGAAACATAATACTTGTGTGAATACATAGACAAACTAAACGTCACTAGTATGCCTCTACTTGACTAGCTCGTTAATCAAAGATGGTTATGTTTCCTAACCATAGACATGTGTTGTCATTTGATTAACGGGATCACATTATTAGGAGAATGATGTAATTGACATGACCCATTCCATTAGCTTAGCACCCGATCGTTTAGTATGTTGCTATTGCTTTCTTCATGACTTATACATGTTCCTATGACTATGAGATTATGCAACTCCCGTTTGCCGGAGGAACACTTTGTGTGCTACCAAACGTCACAACGTAACTGGGTGATTATAAAGGAGCTAGCTCTATAGGTGTCTCAAAGGTACATGTTGGGTTGGCGTATTTTGAGATTAGGATTTGTCACTCCGATTGTCGGAGAGGTATCTCTGGGCCCTCTCGGTAATGCACATCACATAAGCCTTGCAAGCATTGCAACTAATGAGTTAGTTGTGAGATGATGTATTACGAAACAAGTAAAGAGACTTGCCGGTAACGAGATTGAACTAGGTATTAAGATACCGACGATCGAATCTCGGGCAAGTAACATACCGATGACAAAGGGAACAAAGTATGTTGTTATGCGGTCTGACCGATAAAAGATCTTCGTAGAATATGTGGGATCCAATATGAGCATCCAGGTTCTGCTATTGGTTATTGACCGGAGACATGTCTCGGTCATGTCTACATTGTTCTCGAACCCGTAGGGTCCGCACGCTTAATGTTATGATGACAGTTTCATTATGAGTTTATATATTTTGATGTACCGAAGTTAGTTCGGAATCCCGGATGTGATCACGGACATGACGAGGAGTCTCGAAATGGTCGAGACATAAAGATTGATATATTGGAAGCCTATATTTGGACGTCAGAAGTGTTTCGGGTGAAATCGGCATTTTACCGGAGTACCGGGAGGTTACCGGACCCCCCCGGTAACCTAATGGGCCTTAATGGGCCTAGTGGAGGAAGAGGAGAGGAGGCCTAGGGGCTGCCGCGTGCCCCTCCCCCCCCCCCCAAGTCCGAATTGGACAAGGAGGAGGAGCGGCGCCCCCCTTTCCTTTCTTCCCTCTCTTCCTTCTTCCCCAAGTCCTAATCCAACTAGGGAAAGGGGGGGAGTCCTACTCCCGGTAGGAGTAGGACTCCTCCTGCGCGCCTCCTCCTAGGGCCGGCCGCATCCCCCCTTGGCTCCTTTATATACGGGGGCAGGGGCACCCCTAGACACACAAGTTGATCTCTAAGATCGTTCTCTTAGCCGTGTGCGGTGCCCCCTTCCACCATAGTCCTCGATAATATTGTAGTGGTGCTTAGGCGAAGCCCTGCGACAGTAGAACATCAAGATCGTCACCACGCCGTCGTGCTGACGGAACTCTTCCCCGACACTTTGCTGGATCGGAGTCCGGGGATCGTCATCGAGCTGAACGTGTGCTAGAACTCGGAGGTGCCGTAGTTTCGGTGCTTGATCGATCGGGCCGTGAAGACGTACGACTACATCAACCACGTTGTTATAACGCTTCCGCTGTCGGTCTACGAGGGTACGTAGATCACACTCTCCCCTCTCATTTCTATGCATCACCATTATCTTGCGTGTGCGTAGGAATTTTTTTGAAATTACTACGTTCCCCAACAGATTGAACCCAAAGCTAAGCACTTCTCCCATTGCAAGAAAGATCAATCTAGTAGGCCAAACCAAACTGATAATTCGAAGAGACTTGCAAAGATAACCAATCATACATAAAAGAATTCAGAGAAGATTCGAATATTTTTGAAAATCAAGCCGCACAAGATGAACATTTATTTGGGGCCTAAATGCAATTTTGAAAAACGCGCATTTTTCCTAAATTCAAATAAAATAGCAAATAAAACCAAAAAAACTTATTTGATTTTTTATTAAATCCTCAATATTTCTTTATTTTGGGAAAGTCATTTTATTCCCTCTCTCATATTTTGATAATAGAAATAATTGAAGATAAAATAAATCAAATCAAATGATCCTATTTTAAAATTTTGAGAAAACTCAAATATGAAAATAACGAAATCCCCAACTCTCTCCGAGGGTCCTTGAGTTGCGTGAAATTTCTAGGGTCAACTCAAAATGCACTAAAATATGATATGCAATGATGATCTATTGTATAACATTCCAAATTGAAAATTTGGGATGTTACAAACCTACCCCCCTTAAGATGAATCTCGCCCTCGAGATTCGGGTTGGCTAGAAAATAGGTGAGGGTGGTCCTTCAGCAATTCTTCCTCTCGTTCCCAGGTGGCTTCATCCTTCGTGTGGTGGCTCCACTGAACTTTGCAAAACTTGATAACCATGCTGCGGGTGACTCGGCTGGCATACTCAAGAATCTTAACTAGTTTCTCCTCATAGGTCAAATCACTGTCCAATTGAATCGCTTCCAGCGGCACCGTATCTCTCAGTGGTATATCAGCCATCTTCGCGTGGCACTTCTTGAACTAGGAAACGTGGAACACGTCGTGAACTCCTGACAATCCTTCGGGCAATTCCAACTTATAGGCTACTTCTCCCATACGCTCCAAAACCTTGTATGGTCCTACAAAACGTGGCGCTAACTTTCCCTTAACTCCAAAGCGCTTAACTCCTCGAAGTGGAGATACTCAAAGATAAACTCTGTCTCCGACTTCGTAAATTGTCTCCTTGTGTTTAGAATTTGCGTAGCTCTTCTGCCCGGACCGGGCTACCTTGAGCCTATCGCGAATCAATTTCACCTTCTGCTCAGACTCCTTAATCAGATCTAGTCCAAACAACTGGCGGTCTCCAACTTCATCCCATGACAATGGTGTTCTGCACCTTCTTCCGTACAAAGCTTCAAAAGGGGCCATCTTCAAACTGGATTGATAACTGTTGTTGTAAGAGAACTCTGCGTATGGCAAATTCTCATCGCAACTAGATCCGTAATCTAGCGCACAAGCTCTCGGCATATCCTTCAAAATCTGATTGACTCTCTCGGTCTGTCCATCTGTCTGTGGATGGAAAGCTGTACTGAACTCTAGCCTGGTACCCAAAGTTTCGTGCAACTGATTCTAGAACTTTGAGGTAAACTGGGTTCCTCTATCTGATACAATGCTCCTTGGAACTCCATGCAGACATACGATCCTGGTCATGTATATCTTTGCTAACTTGGCACTGGTATAGGTAGTCTTCACTGGGATGAAATGAGCTACCTTTGTCAAACGATCGACTACAACGAATATCGAGTCATAGCCTGAACGTGTTCTGGGCAATCCTGTGATAAAATCCATGCCTAATTTATCCCACTTCCATTCGGTTATTGGCAATGGCTATAGCAATCCCGTTGGCTTCTGATGCTCTGCCTTTACTCTCTGACATACATCACAAACTCCTACATACTCCACAATATCCTTCTTCATTCCGGTCCACCAGAAAGTATCCTTCAAATCCAAATACATCTTGGTATTTCCTGGGTGAATCGAATATGGTGAATCATGGGCCTCTTGCAGGATCAACTTCCTAATCTCCGGGTCGTTGGGCACATAAACAAGGTCTTCAAACCATAAGGTATCGTGCTCATCCTCACGAAATCCTTTAGCTTTTCCTTTGCTTATTTTCTCCTTGATAGAGGCGATCTCCTTGTCAGTCCTTTGAGCTTCTCTGATCTTATCCATCAAAGTAGACTGAATCTCCAATGCTGCTACATAGCCTCTCGGGACTATCTCCAAACATAGCTCACGAAGATTTTCGGCTAACTCCCAGGGTAAATCTCCCGTCATTAGGGTATTGACATGGCTCTTACGGCTCAGTGCATAGGCTACTACGTTAGCCTTTCCGGGGTGATAATGCAATCTCATGTCATAATCCTTGATGAGCTCCAATCATCTCCTTTGCCTGAGATTCAACTCCTTCTGCGTGAAAATATACTTCAAACTCTTGTGATTCGTGTACACCTCGCAATGATTTCAAATGAGAAAATGTCTCCAAGTCTTCAATGCATGCACTACGGCTGCTAACTCCAAATCATGCGTGGCATAATTTAACTCATGAGGCTTAAGCTGTCGTGAGGCATATGAAACAACTCTTCCTTCCTGCATACGCACTGCTCCAATTCCTCGACATGAAGCGTCGCAATACACCTCATAATCCTTGTTCTGATCTAGCAAAATCAACACCGGTGATGTAACCAAACGTTTCTTCAACTCCTGGAAACTGGCCTCACATTCCTCGGTCCATATGAACTTGGTATCCTTCTTCAACAACTCCGTCATAGGCTTCGCAATCTTCGAGAAATTTTCAATAAACCTCCGGTAGTATCCTGCGAGTCCAAGAAAACTCCGGATCTCTCCAACTGCTGTTGGGGCTTCCCAATTTGTCACCGTGTCAACCTTGGTGGGGTCTACTACTATACCTTCTCCGGATTTAACGTGTCCGAGAAATCCAACTTCCTTCAACTAAAACTCACATTTGCTAAACTTGGCATATAACTGATGTTCTCTGAGCTTACCAAGTACCAAACGCAAATGCTCCTTATGCTCCCCTTCATTCTTCGAGTAAACTAGGATATCATCGATGAACACTACGACGAACTTATCCAAAAACTCCATAAACACTTTGTTCATCATGTTCATAAAATATGCCGGTGCGTTAGTCAGACCAAATGACATAACGGTATACTCATACAGCCCATACCTGGTGGTAAAAGACGTCTTAGGTATATCTTGTTCTCGAATCTTCAACTGATGGTATCCTGATCGCAGATCGATCTTGGAAAATACCTTAACTCCTTGCAATCGATCAAACAGATCATTGATCATCGGTAGTGGGTACTTGTTCTTGATGGTTACTTCATTCAACCCTCGATAATCAACAACCATCCTTAACGATCCATCCTTCTTCTCCACTAGAAGTAGTGGCGATCCCCAAGGCGAAGAACTTGGGCGAATATAACCTTTATCCAGTAACTCCTTAATCTGCTTCTTAATCTCTTCCAAATCCTTTGCGGGCATCCTATACGGTCTCTTAGATATTGGCCCTGTGCCTGGCAAAAGTTCAATCAAAAACCTAATATCTCTATCCGGTGGCATGCCTGGCAACTCCTCTGGAAATACATCAGGGAAATCCTTTACTACTAGTACTTCCTCCTGCACAACTCCTGTTAACGAATTTACTTGAGTCCTTTGCGGCACATGCCGGGATACATACTTGATCCTTCTTCCTTCTGGGGTGGTAAGCAAAATTGACTTACTGGCGCAATCGATGTTTCCTCCATACATCGACAGCCAATCCATACCCAGAATTACATCCAAACCTTGTGATTCCAAAATGATTAAATCCGAGGGAAACACATGCCTGCCTATAATCAATGGCACTTGAAAACATCCCTTACTAGCCATATACTCTGCTCCTGGTGAGCTTACTAATATAGGTGTTCTAAGAACTTTGGTGGACAAGTTATACTTATCCACAAATCCCCTTGATATGTATGAATGAGATGCACCAGTATCAAAAAGAACGAGTGTAGTAAATGACTTAACCAAAAACTTACCGATTACTGCATCCGGCCGCTCTTCAACCTCCTCCACGTTAACGTGGTTCACCTGTCCCCTATTGAAAGGGTTCGGCTTCTTCCCAGAGCTTTCATTGCCATTTCCATTCTGGGATTCAGGACATTCATTGGCATAATGTCCGGTCTTCTGGCACTTAAAGCAAGTGACTTGGCTCAGGTCTCTCTTGGCTGGGGTTGATGGGTTGGTACGGTTCTGGCCGTTGCTTCATCCATTCACATTATCATTCTTGGTGCCATTGTGGTTGTGCGAGCTACCTCCTCCATGGGTATGTTGAAAATGTCCTCCCGGTCTAGGGGTAAAACGTGGCTTCTGCTGAGCTCCTGAATTGTACTTTCCTTGTCCATACTTCCTCTTGCGATTCTCAATATGCTGCTGCTTCCCTTCAATCATAAGAGCACGATCTACCAACTGCTGGTAGTTGCTGAAGGTTGCTACCATCAACTGCATGCTCAACTCATCATTCAGTCCTTCCAGAAACTTCTCCTGCTTAGCTGCATCCGTAGCAACGTCATTTGGGGCATAACATGCTAGGTTACTAAAGTCCTCCACATACTGGCCAACTGCCCGTACTCCTTGGCGCAAGTTGGGAAACTCTCGCTTCTTCATGGCCATAGCTCCTGCTGAAACATGGGCAGTACGGAAAGCCTACTGAAACTGGTCCCATGTGACATTGTCGATAGGAAAGTGGCTGTGAAATTCTCCCACCATGATGCTGCGGGTCCTTCAAGCTAATGTGCGGCAAACTTCACCTTTTCCGCATCTGTGCATCCTGCTGTGGTCAACTCCCTTGCTGTCTTGCGGAGCCAATCATCTGCTACTATCGTCTCGGTGCTACTGGAAAACACCGGCGGATTCAGCCTAAGGAAACGGGCTAAGTGATCAACAGGTGGTGGTGGTGGTGGGTTGTTGTTGTTGTTCCCCGGATTCTGATTCTAGACTAGCAACTGCATCAATGTGTTCTGCTGCTGGATCAACTGGGTGAGCTCCGGTGGGAAGGTAAATCCGAGGTCACGTCTCGGAGGCATCTGAGGGTTTAGAAAAGATGATATTTAAGAATAGAGAGGGGTCTAGAGAGAAAACACTACCCATATGCACATGAGGCAAAAGCAAACAATTTACTTCATTCAATCAAGCAAGGGCATAAAATCGATCTAACTATCACAAAAGTGCTCGGACTACTATATTTACATGGTGAATACTACTACTGATTTGGTGGTCTACTAGAAATATTCTTCGGTTGCAGACTCCATGATATCTGCTCCAGCTTCATCAACATAGTCATCATCACTATCATCTGGATCCGGGTCGGTGTCGTCGATGATGATGTAGTCTTCCGGGCGAATCTCCTTGGGTTCTTCTTCTTCTACTGGTGTAGGGCCTCCCATAAATATTACGATCTTCTTGATCAGATCGTCATTCTTCTCCACTAATACTTCGATTTCCTCTTCGTAATCTTCATGTGTAGCCTTGAGTTCTTCCTCCAGTTCCTTAATTCGTGTCCTCGCCTTCTTCAGATCTATCATGTCGGCGCACATCTGGTTCTCCTGACGTCGAATGTGCTGGTTTAACTCCTGGATAAAAGCTGCAATTGATCTATCCTTCCTGGTGCTGATCATCTCCCAGTGCTCATCTCGGCGTCCACAAATCTGGTAGATAGTATCCTTGAGATCATTGCGGTAAACTTCTCCAATGCGTCCCATGGCGATGTGAGCTTCCATGCTCTTTCCTAGACTCTAGGTTGGTGCATCAAAGGAAAACTCTATGGGCTCAATGACTGGCATGAACGTCCTTCCTGGAACTTGAACTTGAATCATCCAGCGCTCCTCTTCCGGTAAAGTGGCATTGTAGGTTTCGGTGAAGCTTGGTACTCCTATGTTCAGATATCTAGTGACTTCCTTCAAGTGACGTCCAAAGGGTGTATCTTCATCCGGTTGCGTGAACTTGTTCCTTGCATCCGCCATCCTAAAAAGTAGAAAAGATGAGGAGTCAGAATGAGAAGAGTGAGTAGTGATCTAGGGCTTTAGCTTAGTGGTCGTGTCCTACAGTCAGCGTGAGCTCTGATACCATCTTGTAGCAACCATACCTCAAACGATCCAATCTCTATGCTCCGGTGTCATCCCTGGATCAGTAATGCTGACACCACACAGTACTTGAAGGATTTATAACAGAGTAGCAACCACACACTTATTACATCGAGTGTCTCAAAAGAGAACTTATTACAAAAAATATGGCTTAAGGCCATCTAACAATGACAACAGCGGAAGACTTGGAAGATAAGTGAGTCCATTAACTCCAACGGCATCACTGAGTATAGAACCATGACCTAAAAGCACCTTACTCGTCGTCTGAGAAGTCTGCAACATGAACGTTGCAGCCCAAAACGGGCCAGCACATGGAATATGCTGGCAATGTAACACATAGAGAGCAATGAAAGAATAAAGCTATACTACATGCATATTTGGCTGGTGGAAAGCTCTATGGTTACAGTTTTGCATAAAGCCAATTTTTCCCTACTGCAAAGGAATAAATTTTATTTAACTATCATGGTAGTTGTTAAACATTGAGAGTGTAGACACCCTCTCAATCCCAATTAAGCTTCATCATTAAAAACCCAATAAGTTAATTAGAGTAACATGATGAGATTCACATGATAATCTAAGTACTAGATACTCAAGATGTCCATAACCGGGGACACGGCTAACCATGATTAGTTTTATACACTCTGCAGAGGTTTGCACACTTTTCCCCACAAGACTCGATCTCCTCCGTTGGGAATTCTCGCACTACATGGTGTTTGAGAAACGGATGACCGAGACATAGTCTTTCAGAAGCGCTAGCACCTTACGATCGGGTAGACCGTTACACCTACTTTCCCCTACATCTGCTAGTCTACCATAGTAAGAGTTCGCACAACTTAATCAATTATGCTAGAGCCCATAGTAGCTTATGGCTGCACACAGAAGTTTCTAGCATGAATAATCTCATGATCCCTTTGAGCCTGGGTGGCGGTCCATAAAGAAAAACAGGCAATCGCTGGAATACCCAGGTGCCTCAATCCACCCAGATGTGTATTTAAGTTGCCACCTTAGATAAACCATTAATTTAACAAACTCACATCTGTCATGGATTTCACTCACCCAATCCACGTCTACTAGCATAGCATGGCATAATAAGCAAACGTAGAAGTAACTCCCAAAGGTTTGATAATAAACCAGGTGATAGGTACTACCTCATCTACTCCCCAAACCCACAATTTAATTAGATCCTAGTCATGCAATGTGTGAGGATTGATCTAATGCAATAAAAACTGGGTAGTAGGAAGTATGATCAAAGTGTTACTTGCCTTGCTGATGATCCGCAAAACCTAGTGATTCGAAGTAGCAAGCGGCGCACTCCGGGTACTCTATCGCAAACAAACAAGCATACAATAAGTACTCAACTAATGCACAGGTGTCGGCGTTATGGGAACGGGGGTCCCCAGACTTGCCTGCCTGCGGCGTGGCTCAAGTGGGGGCCCAGCGCGGGCCATCTTCATTAGCTCAAGCTCAAGACCCTCGCGAGGGGCTAAGCCTCGTGGGGCGGACGACGAGAAGCTTCCTCAGAGGCGGCCTCATCAGGCAGGCTCGCGAGGAGGCGGAGAGATCAAGGCAGGGGTACCTCGCGAGGAGCCCGTGACGCAAGCCATGACGATCGAGACCAGGCGGGCGCCAGGCGGGTGCCGGCCTGTGCAGTGTCCTTGTTTCCCCTTTGGTGCAAAGGGGGCAAGCATAGGCCAAGGCATCGGGCAAAGGTTACCATTCCGGTGCAACGAGACCAAGACCAGCAGAGCGGCAGGACGGAGGTCACCGTGGAGCCCAAGACGGCGTCATAACAAGTGCTTTTGGCAGCCGAAGAGCTCCTTTGGTCAGGATAACTTGTACTGGTTGTTCCCCATCAAAATGGCCAATTGTTGGCGCCCTTCCTGCTCATTATTTGGGGAGAGGCCCAGGGCCTACATAAATAGAGCTAGCCACCACAGAGTAAAACGGGGGACATCTAGAGATCTGATAGAGCCCTAGCAGAGAGACAGAGGCGACTGAACTTACCCAAGCAGTTCATCGCGCCAGCTCAGGAACACCTCTCGCGAGGCTATTCTTCCCTTGTACTGTTCATCGTCAGCCCCTGAGGCCATCCACCACACCACACACTGGAGTAGGGTATTACACCACAACGGTGGCCCGAACCAGTATAAACCTCGTGTCCCTTGTGTTGTTCGTTGTTTCCAGCTGAGATCACGCGAGGAGATTGGACGTAGATCGGTAGGGGAGAGATCTCCACGCGCACCCAAGTGTTCGAACCTCAAGGGTCTGTCGGATCCCGAAATCCGACATTTGGCGCGCCAGGTAGGGGTGCGCCGGAATCCTTCTTCCTCTGCATCGTGTTCCGTCGCCTCGCCGTTCAGATGTCAAGCGACCCGGCTGCCAACGCCGACCGCTGGCAGCGTGGCCCGCCCATGCCGTGGCACCAGCCCAGGGCGACCTCAACCTTGCGCCTCAGGCAGCCTGTGCTCCGCAGGGCGCTGCGAGGCGCGGGTGACGCGGCCAGACGCCGCCTGCCCTCACACCACGGCAGGTGCGGGCCGCAGCAAGGGCCTCAAACCACGCTGCGGCCACAGTGCCTTACACCCGACGGGAGCAAGCGAATTCCAGGGCCGCGCTCACGGTGGCCCGAGAGCTGCTACTGTGCCGACTGCTGGGGGGCGGCCGTGACGTGTTGTTGGAGCAAGTAGCCGAGCTCCTGGACGCCGCCGCCTCAGGAACACCTCCTTTCGGTGTCCAGCTACCACCCCAGACCCAAGGCAGGCCGTATGGCGGCATCGTGCGCACGCACGCAACTTCCAGCGGACTCCAGGGCCCGTCCAGCGCCAACACCTCCGCCGGCACCGGGCGACAAGTCACGCCGGCCCCCTCTCAGGCCAGCAAAGGGGAGCACGCCGCGGCCTTCGGCTTCGGTGGACCGCCGCGCCATCACCCCCAAGACGGCACTCCAAGCCAAACTACATGGCATGCGGGGCGCTACGGCGAGGCCCACGAGGCGATGGCCCTAGAAGCTTATGTGCCCCGCATGGTGGGTCAGGGGTGCGCACTGGAAGAAGATCATGGCTCATTCCTTGAGCCAGGCTGGGGTAAGGAGACGCCAGAAGCCAAGCTCTTTCGAGAACCGCAAGAGAGCCTCAACAACCGCACCGGTAGCAGCAACTATCGGGTACCATTCATCCCTCAAGAGCAAGCTTATGCTAAGCATGGGTCGCAGGAGATACAGGTCGCCGCAGCAGATGGCTGCCCCAATGCTGCAGCCTCATACCCCTCAGGGGGAGGGCGCAGGGGGCTGCAGGAGAGGGGCCGAGATCCGGTTTCGTCCCCGTGACGGTCGGAGCAAGGCGTTCTCAGGAGGTAGGCCCTCTGCCGGGGAGGTGCCCCAGGGCCTGCCCCCGGCAGGGGACCCGTGGTCGTCGGGGCAACCGCTAGCGACCGCTCTGCCCCATTGGTGTCGTCCTTGGTTTCCGGTCGCCGTCAATGGTGGCAGAGTGGGGCGCAAGGCGGGGCCCTCGTCTGGCGATATGAAGCAAGGCCGGTACCTATGAAGAAGGCCCAGTGCCTGTGAAGCTCGCAACCCGTGACACTCTCACGTAATAATAAGTGGGGCTGTACACGCCCCGGAGTCTCCGGAGAGCCGCCCTCGGGCCTCGGGGGCTCCCGCCCACGCCCAGTGGCAGCACTTAGCTCCGCGCTGGTGAGAAGACGTCGAAGACTAGACTAGGTGCCGGACGCAGCCTTTTGCTTTTTCCTTTCCTTGTTGACAAAGTTCTACCATTTGGATTTAAGTTGGATTTGAGCTCGATGCTTGCGTGTGTTTGGGGTAAGGGGTGTTTAGTCTCGTTCGAGCAATCTCTCGCGTTCTGGTTTTGGCTTTGCGTCCAAAGTTAGCGTCGGCTGCCCCCCCCTCGCGAGCCGGGCCGGGCCAGGCACGTTTTACAGCCAGGACCGCTGTTGCCGCACCCTTTCCGGAGGTCCTCGTCGCGGAATCTACAAGTTAATCAGGCGACACCCGAGGTATGGTGGCCCCCACAGGCCCGCTCAGGACTCGTCGGGGTCGGAAGGTACACAAGTCAGCTGACTGATCACCGGGCCAGCAGCTAAGTTCACAAGCAACGTTATACTTACCAGGGTAGTAATTGCAAACCTTTACATGAGGGGCTTCCCCTCCCAAAATGCTCTTACATTCTTCAGGGCCAAGCCTGAACCTTCTTCGTGCAGGATAAACAGTAGTGACATGCGGTCAGTCAGACATATCACTCACCGCGTCTTCTTGGGCATCCTCGGAGGCATCACTGGCGTCGTTGACATTGCCGCCGCCAGCATCTCCGTCAGTGCCAGGCTCGTCCACAACACCGCCTTCATTGGCGGCCACGACCACGCCGTCATCATCAGACACAAAGGCCCTGACGAGGGCGTCCACATTGTCCTCCACCCATCGCGTCGGACGGCTATGGGCATAGGTGCGATGGCAGCGTCGAAGTCGAAGTGGGGGTCCCTGCCCAGTAGATAGCTGAAGACGCGGGAGAATGCACGCCCGAGCAAGGCTCGGCTCCTCTCTTCGATAAGCCAACGGGACCTTTCGGAGCGGTTCTCCAGAAGCGTCACCACATCGGTGAAAAACTGGAGGTCGCCGGCGTAGTTGACCTCGTGCGGCTCCTTAGCGACAGCCTCGCAGATGTTGCCCAAAGCTGTGTTGGCCCTTTCTTTGAGCGTTTGAAGCATGGGGGCATGCTCACGCTCCAGAACCCGCCGCCGATGGATCTCGTCCTCATTCCGCTGTGCGACGGCCTCGGCGTCATCAACCCTCTGTTGGAGAAGAAGCTTCTCGCCCGGGAAGAGGACAGCTCCGCCTGTGCTGCGCTGAGGGCGGCTGCGGAGGAGTCCGCACGCCGCGTCACTTCGGCCAGTTTGGCCCTGAGGGCCGCGGTCCTGCCCTCAGCCTCGGCCTTGATCAGCCCCAACCTCGTCTCGTATTCGTGCTCGAAGGGCGAGCGAGCTTCCGCCACGTGGCGATCGACTTCTTCCTGGGCCCGGGCTTCACGCACGGCAACGTCATCCTCTGCCCGAGCAACCAGGCACTCCCTCGTCTCCAAGCGCTCAAGATCAAGGTTGCGCTCGGCGGCCTCCAGCGTCAACGCCTCCTCGTGCTTCAGAAGCTCCGCCCGGTCAACAGGGGGCCCCTCCATCGACTCAAGGGCCGCTTGGCGCAGTTCCACTTGCTGCTCCAGGGAGTTGCTCTAGGCCTGGAGCACCCATGCACGCTCCTCCGCATCCTTGCACTGTCGGTCTGCTTCCCGAGCCTCCTCGACGGCCTGGGAGCAGGCCTCCCGCGAAGCTGCCAGCGACGCTTCAGCCTTCGCATTTTCGAGATCACGTTGGTGACGCATGAGGGCGATGGCTACCTTTAATTTGCGCCTCTCCTCAGCAAGGCGCAAGCCTTCGGCCTCGAGGCGCGCATCCTCGTCAGCAAGCTCTACCCTGATCCGGCTCACCGCATCCGCCGCCCCCTGGAGGAACTCTTCGCGAAGGGCGCGTCGCTCCCGAGCGTGCCTGAGCATGTCTCCCGCATCACCCTCTTCCACCAGGGCATGCGGAGGGCCCCGAGGTGGCAAGCCCCCTCCCGGCGCGGGGCTGGGGGCTGGCGCCCTTGCCATCGCCGAACGGACCTCTCTGGGAATCTGGCCTGGCGTCGGTCCACCCACGGAGGAGGAGCCAAAGACAAACTTCAGCCATTCACCATCTATGACCAGAGGAGGAATGCGCGGCAAGCCGGATGTGCCCCAGGAGGCCTCATGAAGAAAGGACAGCGGGTGCACAGGCTCGAGGTGCCCTATGGAACAAACCATTCCACCAACCGGTCTGGCAGCAAGGGTGCCGCTCGAGCTCGGCGTGCCCAGGGCCAGCGGAGAAGGCGAAGCTTGGGGGGATGGCTCCCGGGCTAACTCGGCGAGTTTCGCAGGGCAGGGCCTGAAAGGCCACAATCAGTCGTAGGGATAAGAAAGTAAATGAGCAGAGAAAGAAGAAGACTTACTCGTCCATGCCAAAGTACTTCCCGCGCTTCAGCAAGCGGCAAGGGCGGTCGTTTCCACCCAAGGCCTCCTTCCTCTTACGGAGGGCCTCGAAGTCTACGCGGAACCGACCTAAGAGCTCGGCGCAGGGGTCGGTCTCTGGTGCGGAAGAAGCGTCAAGATGATCAGCGCCCGAGGAGTCAGCCTGGGGGGGCGCCGCCAGGCGTCGCCTCATGAGGAACGGCTGGGGGCTCGGGAGCCCCGGCCTCAGGAACCATAGGCCGCAACTCCGCACCCGCCGCCGCTCCAGGGCGGGCCCCGGGAGACGCCGCCTTTAAGGCTTCTCGCGGCGTCGGCACCTCGACATCGGTCGCCTCAACTCCCACCGATTCTCGTCTCCCCGCCCTGTCGCCCGAGGAAGGACCGCTGTGGGCAGCAGGGGGAGCCACCACGGCGGCTGGGTTCTCGCGGGGCCCCGTGCAGCCAGCCGGGCGCAGCCCCCCACTCGTCGAAGCTGGGTGTCTGCCTCACAAAATCGGCCCTACCGAGGCAAAGATACAAGAGGACACCATTACTCCGAAGGCTGCCTGAGGAAGGATCGCTAGTTAAGACCCTGAGCATCGTCCGCAGCACTTCAGGCGCCAAGTCCTCCTCCTGAAGCCGCATGCGGTCTCTATGCCCGGCAAAGTCCCACATCCGGCGAGAGTGGCGCTGAAGAGGAGCAATGCGTCATTGGAGGAACTCCTTCACCACCTTGGGTGCTGTCACATTGAATGCCCTCAAACTCTGGAAGCGGCGCTAGACGAAGGCGAGTCGGGGGCTCGCGAGCACCTCATGGTACCAACCCGCGTGAGGAACAGCAGGCGAGGTCGGGTGCGAGAGCAGAGGATTGGGCACTCCAACGTCCATGTACAGCCACCGCTCTCTGAACCTGGCCTCAGGAGGAGGAAGGCCGAAGTCGATCCCTGAAGCGGCCGTCTCTGGCACGGCTAAGAAGCTCACACACCCTGAGCACTGAGTGGGATCGCTCAGGCGCAAGGAAAAGAAGTGGCACAACAGGGCAACGGAAGGAGGAATGCCTATCATCGCCTCGCAAACAAAAGCCAAGACAGCCAGAAGAGTAATGGACTCCGGCCCGAGGTGCATCATGCGGATTTGATAATGGGAGAGCACCGCATTGAATAAGGAGGAAAAGGGGGAACCAAACCCGCCCATAGGGCATCAACGAAGAATCGGACCTCCGTGACGATCCTATCAAGGGAGGCATGGGACGCAGGCCAGACTCTGGTCCTGCCGCACTCGTTGAAGATAGTGGCAAGGGCGGAGCGGACCTTGTTCAAAGCTTCTGGATTGAGTATGATCGACCGGGCGATGGCGGGGGTCGCCGCCGGAGGTGTGCGGGGCGAAGGAGCGGGCTTCTTTCCCCTTCCTTTCTTCGTCGGCGCCATGGCGGTGAAGAGGAGGAAGAACTCGAGCCGGATTGGCGGCGGAGGCTGGAGCTCGAAGAAGAAGGAAAGGTAGGAGGCAAGCGAGCAGCGGAAAGGAGGAACAACTGTGTGCAACTACGGGTCCGCTTAGCCGGGCGCGTAACAAGGCGTCATGGGGAAGTGCAGACGTCCACGACCAATCAATCGTCACGCGGCGCTCGAGGCCGCAGGCTTTTTGTGCCCGCGGCGCTTCGCGCTTGCCTCTTCACTCCCTGCTAGGCCAAGCCCGGGCGCGCCTTGGGCCCGGGGGCTACTGTCGGCGTTCTGGGAACGGGGGTCCCCAGACTTGCCTGCCCGCGGCCTGCGGCGTGGCTCAAGTGGGGGCCTAGCGTGGCCCATCTTCATCGGCTCAAGCTCAAGACCCTCGCGAGGGGCCTAGCCTCGCGGGGCGGATGACCGGTAGCTTCCTCAGAGGTGGCCTCATCAGGCAGGCTCGCGAGGAGGTGGAGAGATCAAAGCAGGGGTACCTCGCGAGGAGCCCGTGACGCAAGCCATGACGATCGAGACCAGGCGGGAGCCAGCCTGCGCAATGTCCTTGTTTCCCCTTTGGTGCAAAGGGCGCAAGCATAGGCCAAGGCATCGGGCAAAGTTACCATTTCGGTGCAACGAGACCAAGACCAGCAGAGCGGTAGGACGGAGGTCACCGTGGAGCCCAAGACGGCGTCATCACTAGTGCTTTTGGCAGCCGAAGACCGCCTTTGGTCAGGACAACTTGTACTAGATGTTCCCCTTCAAAATGGCCAATTGTTGGCGCCCTTCGTGCTCATTATTTGGGGAGAGGCCCAGGGCCTCCATAAATCGAGCTAGCCACCACAGAGTAAAACAGGGGACATCTAGAGATCTGATAGAGCCCTAGCAGAGAGAGACAGGTGACTGAACTCGCCCAAGCAGTTCATCGCACCAGCTCAGGAACACCTCTTGCGAGTCTGTTCTTCCCTTGTACTGTTCATCATTAGCCCATGAGGCAATCCACCACACCACACACTGGAGTAGGGTATTACACCACAACGGTGGCCCGAACCAGTATAAACCTCGTGTCCCTTGTGTTGTTCGTTGTTTCCAGCTGAGATCACGCGAGGAGATTGGACGTAGATCGGTAGGGGAGAGATCTCCGCGCGCACCCCAGTGTTCGAACCTCAAGGGTCTGCCGGAGCCCGAAATCCGACAATAGGTAAAACTCAAATAAGAGGTCTAACCAGAAAGTTCAACTTAAGAACTCCGGTTGGCAAAAGAACCAAATCGAATGAAGCAACGAAAGACAAACAACAAAAGAAACATGCATCGTTTACTATTCTGGATCTAGGTCAAATTTTACAGAGGCAAACACTTGTTTGAGTTGGTTAAACGGAAAGAGGGTTTCGAGACGAAACTCCACGCGCTTGAATCGCCTGATTCTGATAAACGAGCGAAAATTTATACTAGAACGAAAATCGGATCAGGAATCGCGATCAGAAAAATCACGGATTTAATCCGAGAAAAAGAAAAACGATGAACAGATTAACGAACGAACGTTCGTTATCTGGATCTAACCGATGAACGCGTTCGTTAAAACGAACGAATGAGCGAACGCACGCTAAATAAACTAAACCGGAAAAAATAAAATTGATCTAACGAAAAAAATGGATCTAGGTTTTTCAAAAAAACCCGATCGGTTTTCTTCGCGATAACCGAGGCAACGGTGGTTACCTCGGCGGCTCCGGCGAACGACGGCAGGGCGGCGCGGCTCCGGTGCGGCCGTGGCGGCGCGCGGCTCGAGGCGAGGCGGCGGCGGCTCCTGGCACTAGGGTTTCGGGCTGGGGGCTGCGGCTCCGCTCGGGCCCTCGCGGCAATAAAATGCCAGCCGGGCCAGGTGTCCTGGTCGGACACGGCCCGGTTAGGTCGGTTCGACTTTTTTTTAATAATTACGCTCAGAAAAAAATCAAAAGGAATACTAAACGGACTCCAAAAATCCCGAAATGTTTTTCCCCGGCTTCTAAAATCAAGCCGCACAGGATGAACATTTATTTGGGGCCTAAATGCAATTTTGAAAAACGCGCATTTTCCTAAATTCAAATAAAATAGCAAATAAAACCAAAACAAAATCTTATTTGATTTTTTATTAAATCCTCAATATTTCTTTATTTTGGGAAAATCATTTTATTCCCTCTCTCATATTTTGATAATAGAAATAATTGAAGATAAAATAAATAAAATCAAATGATCCTATTTTCAAAATTTGAGAAAACTCAAATATGAAAATAACGAAATCCCCAACTCTCTCTGAGGGTCCTTGAGTTGCGTGAAATTTCTAGGATCAACTCAAAATGCACTAAAATATGATATGCAATGATGATCAATTGTATAACATTCCAAATTGAAAATTTGGGATGTTACAATCTTCTTAGCAATTCCTCTTTCTGCATGTGGCATCAAAATGCATCTTCTTAGCAATTTATGTGTTTACCTATTTCCATACGAATTTAGTTCCGTTTGTTTAGGTGTCCCATGTCAAGTGTAATAAGTAGATTCAGATGAGTAGAGCAATTTTACTACGATAAAAATCGGATCAAACTATAGAGAGGGAGAGAGAGAGGGAGAGCGAGAGGGAGAGAGGGGAGAGAGAGAGAGAGAATTATGCAATTTTTTAATAAGCACATTCCTATAATTAGATTGCTTTAGCTGACCAAACTATAGAGGAAATTAAAAAGTCATAATGCATGAAAATATTTTGAGGCATGGCATTGCACAAATGAAAAGACACAACTACACATGGCCTATTTTTATGTAGAAGCTAGACAAATATTAGTGAAAAGATATAGACAGAAAACAATTGGAAAAGTTCCCTTAAAAGTTAAGGGAAAAACTCTATATTTCAAATGTTTACCATATGGACTACTACAACAATAATATACAAATCTAGTCGCGCTAATTAATGCATGGGTCACCCTGCTAGCTTGAAACTCTGTAGACTTACCTGGTGACGCTGAAAGCACAATGCCTTGAATGTTCTTTTGTCAAACATCACCAAGAAGCTATTACCCTCAATGACAAAATTTGCACCAAAAATCCAATAATGTTCCTTGCTTTGTACAGGTTTCTACAATATTTTTGATAATTCAAAGAATATTGCAATGTGGATGTAACAACAATTAATCAATCTAGCCGCGCAAATGCGCGGGTGACCCCGCTAGTTTTGCTTATTAAAGCGCCTCCGCACGCTGCGTGCTGCCTCTCGATCATCTTCGGCTTCACATCAAAGGTCTTGAGCCACAGGCCGAAGTGAGGGGTAATGTGGAGGAAGGCCTCACATATGACAATAAATGACGAAATGTGAAGAAGGGAATCCGGGGCCAGATCGTGAAAATCTAGCCCATAATAGAACATAAGACCCCTAACAAAGGGATCCAGAGCGAGGCCTAGTCCTCGGAGGAAGTGGGAAACGAACACGACGCTCTTGTTGGGTTCGGGGGTAGGGACGACCTGCGCTCGGGCGGGCAGCCGATGCGAAATTTCGGCGGTCTGATATCTGGCCTCCCTCAACCTCTTGATGTCCTCCTCCGTGACGGAGGAGGGCATCCACCGACCTTGAAGGTTGGATCTGGACATACTTGAAGGTGTGAAGCACCTGACCTGAGTTTTGGGTGTTAGAACTCGAGGCGGGGGAAGGATTTGATTGAGCACAAGAGGGAAAAAAGAAAAAGCGTTGTCCCCTTTATAAAGAGGGTGAATATCAAGCATCCTCCTCATGGTCGTTTGGGACTCGCCTAAGATCTAGGTGTCCTACCAATAGGCACGGTTGGGTTACCCACGTTCGTATTGATGAGAATCCCGTAATAAAGGGGACACGATCTCTGCTTCGACAAGACGTGCCAAGGAAACCGCCTCGCGAAACACACTGCGATTGGTTGTGAAAAACGATTCGAATGGTGACCTGGCTGTGGTGTGATGTCACACTGCAGAATGCATCGGCAGATTAGATTTGTGAAAATATTATTCTCTCTACGGTTGTATGTGGAACTTGTTTTGCAGAGCTGGACATGATCCTCGTGTTCAAAATCTTCTATGAAGTATTCGGAGGAGGAACCCGCCTTACAATGCCGAAGACAAGCTGCGCACCGGACTCATCGTCATTGAAGCCTGGTTCAGGGGCTACTAAGGGAGTCCTGGATTAGGGGGTATCCAGGCAGCCGGACTATATCCTTTGGCCGGACTGTTGGACTATGAAGATAAAAGATTGAAGACTTCGTCCCGTGTCCGGATGGGACTCTCCTTGGCGTGGAAGGCAAGCTTGGCAGTACGGATATGTAGATCTCCTTCCTTGTAACCAACTCTGTGTAACCCTAGCCCCCTCCGGTGTCTATATAAACCGGAGGGTTTAGTCCGTAGGAACAACAACAACAATCATACCATAGGCTAGCTTCTAGGTTTTAGCCTCTTCGATCTCGTGGTAGATCAACTCTTGTACTACTCATATTATCAAGAACAATCAAGAAGGACGTAGGGTATTACCTCCATCAAGAGGGCCTGAACCTGGGTAAAAATCGTGTCCCCCGCCTCCTGTTACCATCCGCCTAGACGCATAGTTCGGGAGCCCCTACCCGAGATCCGCCGGTTTTGACACTGACAGGTACCACGGGGTTCGGTGATGTAAAACCACTCCCTCTGCCATAGGTCGGAAGCTTCCGTGAAAGAGCCTTTGGGCCAAAAAGCATTGGTGAGCTTGTTCACTGTAGCACCACCACACTCTATTTGCTTCCCCTTGATTACCTTCGGCTTCACATTAAAGGTCTTGAGCCATAAACCGAACTGAGGGGTAATACAGAGAATGGCCTCTCACATGACAATAAACGCCGAGATGTGAAGGAAGGAGTCCGGAGCTCGATCATGAAAATCTAGCCCGTAATAGAACATGAGACCGCGAATGAAGGGATGGATAGCGAACCCTAGCCCCCGGAGGAAGTGGGAGATGAATAAAACCCTCTCACCGGATCTGTGAGTAGGAATAACCTGTCCTTTAGCAGGGAGCCTATGGGGGATTTCCACGGTCAGGTATCTTGCCGCCTGGAGCTTCGCGATATCCTCCTCTGTGACAGAGGAGGCCACCCACCGGCCTTGAGGGCTGGGTCCGGACATGACTGTGACGCTCGGAACAGTTAAGTTGAAACCTGGTTGCTGGAACTCAAGGTTGGAAAGGTTGAGGAAGAGGAAGGCGTGGTGGAGAAAGACGGGTCTGTGCCCCTTTATAAAGGCGATGAATATCAAATGCCTCCTCATAGGCCTTAAAGCCTGCCTATTCCCAAGGGATTATTCCAACGGAATGGTTAGGTTATCCACGCCCATATTAATGAGAATCTCGCAATAAGGGGACACGATCTTTGCTTTGACAAGACATGCCAATAAAACCGCATCTGGAAACATGGAGCGGGAGGCTAAAAAACGGTTCGAAATAATGACCGGGCTATGACATGATGTCACGCTACAAAAGTTGTCAGTGGATCAGACTTATAAAATATTATACTCTCTACGGATATATGTGGTGTTTGATTTACAGAGACGGACACGTTCTCTGTTCGAGGGCTATTTTGGAGTATTCGGGGGAGGAACCCGCCTTGCAATGCCGAAGACAATCTGCGCGCCGGACACCTCGTCATTGAAGCCTGGTTCAGGGGCTACTGAGGGAGTCCTGGATTAAGGGGTCCTCGGGCGTCCGGTCTATGTGACATGGGCTGGACTGATGGGCTGTGAAGATACAAGACAGAAGACTCTCTCCCGTGTCCGGATAGGACTCTCCTTGGCGTGGATGGCAAGCTTGGCGTTCGGATATGAAGATTCCTTTCTCTGTAACCGACTTTGTACAACCCTAGCCCCCTCCGGTGTCTATATAAACCAGAGGGTTTAGTCCGTAGAGGCAATCATAATCTGACCGTCTAGACTTCTAGGGTTTTGGCCATTACGATCTCGTGGTAGATCAACTCTTGTAACCCCCATACTCATCAATATCAATCAAGCAAGAAGTAGGGTATTACCTCCATCGAGAGGGCCCGAACCTAGGTAAAACTTCATGTCCCCTGTCTCCTGTTACCATCAACCTTAGACGCACAGTCCGGGACCCCCTACCCGAGATCCGCCGGTTTTGACACTGACAGTCTTGAAATAGGCCGACAAGCTCAATGCCGAACACAAGGGGAAAGGGCCGCCAATGAGGACGACGATGAAGAGCCTTGCCCACAGAGCACAGGGGACCAGAAGAAGTTTCCCCCAAGGTGAAAACAGTGAACATGATTCTACGTGACTCACATCCCTAGATGGGAGCACAAGCGCACATTAAGGGACGTCTACGCCATAGATCTAGTCGCCCCAAAATTTAACCGATGTTCAGTTTGTCTGATCACCTTCGATCACAGAGACCATCCAACCAGTATCCGTCACGGAGGTTCGGTGGCATTGGTTCTCGATCCAATTATCGACGGATTCCACCTCACGCGAGTCCTTATGGATGGCGGCAGCAGTCTCAATCTGCTTTATCAAGACACCGTTCGTAAAATGGGCATTGATCCACCAAGAATCAAGCCCACTAAAACCACCTTTAAAGGGGCAATACCCAGCGTAGAGGCCTGTTGCACATGATCCATAACACTGGAAGTCGTCTTTGGTCACTGGATAACTTTCGGAGTGAAGACCTGATCTTCGACATTGTCCCGTTCTAAAGTGGCTATCACGCACTACTCGGACGAACCACTTTCGCCCGTTTCAATGCAGTCCCACACTACGCTTATCTCAAGCTTAAGATGCCTGGACCACGGGGTGCTATAACAGTCAATGGGAACATGGAGTGCTCCCTCCGTACAGAGGAGCATACCGCGGCCGAGGTGTAGGGTGGCCTCGATAAGCCCAAAACCACACTGACAGTCAAGCCCCCGGACACTGTTAAAAGAGTTCAGTCTACCCAACAGAATGACAGTGCGGCTCATCTAGAGCTAGATTAGCAATTCGGCCTCCGCCAATGCCCCAGCCTGATAGTGGCATACGTACCATGCATACATAACTACACGTTAAAAACACCATGAGCAAGGACAAAGGCATGCTAAACGTAGGATCCACGATACGGCCTGACCCTATCCGTGCCTACATATTGCTCCACCTTTTTCTTATTGTTTTTATTTTTTTTCCAGGTTCTTTACAGCCCACATCAATTTTTGGAGCTAACAAGGGCCCCCTTCTAGGCCCTTTATACATACTGATTGTCGATCCTCTCAAAGGATCCTAAACCAAGGTGAAAAGCAGCGCAGACGTGCGACAGTATGTCTAAAGGATCTTCTAGATCATTTTTCAAATTTAGGACCTATATACAGCTTTCCCTTGTTCTCGGCATGTAAAATAGCCACGATGCTTATTGCATCTTATGTAAAAATATGTTTTGATGTACCAATCAGATTATAATGGAAACAATTTCGCCCAGCCTCGTTTGGCATTCACCTTTTTTTCTTCTGTTTTCCCACTTTATGTTCAAATTGGCATATACAACTTGGTACGACTTAACTCACCAAGGGGTCTACTCAAGCCATATACGTATCTTCAACAATAGAAAGTACGAACACTCTAAGAGTATACTTCGACGTCCTGAATACTGCATTATATGCATTGGTTCTGAATCACATCTTTGGTCAATAGTTGGGTTGCCCGGCTCCTGTGCTTGCCACCTTACGTTACATTTTTCGGCTAAGGTAGTAAAGGTAGAACTACTGCGATTGTGTTTCCCGCTAGCCCGGTCAAGCACCTCAGTAGAGAAAGGCAAAAATCGACTGTCGTAATGCGGCGAGAGCTGGTCCGCAATTCGGTGACTTATTAAATCTCTAGTGATTTCTTCCGTATTACACGAAGGTGTGGCTTTGTTCAGACACGCGTTTAAAGGCATCTAAGTTCGATAGCCGCATACACACCAGGGGCTATCTTACAACCACATCGTCAAGCTCCTATGGCTAAGTGAGAGTGGTAAAGCCACATAGTCCAATTGCCTCGTTCGCTGCACTGACACATCCTTTACGGACCAAGACGATGGGTTAACGTGTGGTCACGTGCTATTCCGAACACCACCGTAGAGAAAGGCAAAAATCGACTGTCGTAATGCGGCGAGAGCTGGTCCGCAATTCGGTGACTTATTAAATCTCTAGTGATTTCTTCCGTATTACACGAAGGTGTGGCTTTGTTCAGACACGCGTTTAAAGGCATCTAAGTTCGATAGCCGCATACACACCAGGGGCTATCTTACAACCACATCGTCAAGCTCCTATGGCTAAGTGAGAGTGGTAAAGCCACATAGTCCAATTGCCTCGTTCGCTGCACTGACACATCCTTTACGGACCAAGACGATGGGTTAACGTGTGGTCACGTGCTATTCCGAACACCACCGTAGTATCTACGTGGGAGCTGAAGCCGATGACTCGTAAACTCTCAGGTATACAACGGCTGCACAGGAGGAATAACACTTTTAAAGACAAGCAATATAAATATATTACAAAGCTTTGGTTCATACAAGCATCCAGGTGTTCGGACATATTCATTCGAACAAGATGTCCTTTGACCACTGCCCCTCTATTAAGCGGGCGCCTTCCAGGACGTCTTCGAAATAGCACTCGAGCGTACAGTGGATCTTGTCTCCGGGCGGACATTCAACGACCATGCTGGTGTTAAGGCATATCTTACCGCAGTGCCAAGCGATAGTACCGCTTGTGTGTCCTCAGCGGCAGTACCGCTACTGTACCGGGCCACTACTGCCTCGACTCGAGGGGGGCACTTCTCGTGTCGGGTTGAGCGGCACTTGCAGCGGTAGTAGGTGCAGTAGTACCGCTCGAGAGCGGTAGTACCGCCCTGCCACCGCGGCAGTACCGTGCTAGGCCTGTCTGGCAGTACCGCGCTGGGCCAGTCCCTCCTCTATCTTCAAGCCCTCTCTGGCTGGGCGGTAGTACCGTAACAGGGAGCGGTAGTACCACTGGGTCCAGCGGTAGTACCGCTTCCCACTGCAGTACTACCGCCCTCTACGGGGTTGTTTAGTGGGGTAACGGTTGGATTGCTCCCCCCAATATAAAAGGGGGTCCCCTTCTTCTTCGTTGATTCACCTCTTCCCCCAAAAGCTCCATTATTGCTCCAAGCTCCATTTTCGCCCGATCTCTTCTCTCTAGCCAACCAAACTTGTTGATTTGCTCGGGAGTAGTTGAGAAGGCCCCGATCTACACTTCCACCAAGAGATATTTGATTCCCCACTAATCCCTAGCGGATCTTGTTACTCTTGGGTGTTTGAGCACCTTTGTAAAGGTCCGGTCGCCGCCTCCAAGGGCACCAATAGTGGAATCACGGAATCTCGCATTGTGTGAGGGCGTGAGGAGAATACGGTGGCCCTAGTGGCTTCTTGGGGAGCATTGTGCCTCCACACCGCTTTAACGGAGACGTACTTCCCTTCAAAAGGAAGGAACTTCGGTAACACATCCTCGTCTTCACCGGGTCCACTCTTGGTTATCTCTTACCTTTACTTGTGCAAGCTTATTAGTGTTACTTCTCTTGCTTGCGTGCATGTTCGTTGTTGTTGCATCATATAGGTTGCTCACCTAGTTGCACATCTAGACAACCTACTTTGATGCAAAGTTTAATTTGGTAAAGAAAAGTTAAAATTTGTTAGTTGCCTATTCACCCCCCCCCCTCTAGTCAACCATATCGATCCTTTCAATTGGTATCAGAGCCTCGTATCTTTACTAAGGACTTTGTCGTTCGAAGAGTATGGTTGACACCATAGATGGTGTGGAGGAGCACTTCGGTGTAAATCCGATCTCGTCTACGGGTGATGGGGGAACCTTGGTCTCCCGTGAGGAATTCAATGTAGCCTTGGAGACATTGAAAACCTCAATGACAACCGAGGTTGAAAGCATGTTTACTAAATTCATTAAAGGGGTTAAACTATCCACCGCACCGTTGAATGTGGGTGATCCCACCGACAAGGTGACGGATGCTATCTCCGACAAGGGGGAAGCTAGTAGTGAAAAGGCTCCTTCTTCTAGTGGTAAAATGGCACCGGCATCTTTGCCCATGTGGAACCACCACTTGTTTATGGTGGATCGATTCCTTCCACTCATTTGAATCATGCCGGTCCTCCCCCTAAGATTGTGAAAAATGAGGACTTTGATTCTTGGGTTTATCGCTTTAAGCGTCATTTAAATCATGTGAACACTAATCTTTGGAGAATCATTGAAGAAGGTTTCCATCCGCATGATCCAAGCAACTTCACTCCCCGAGAAGCCGCGGATAATCAATTCAATGGGAATGCTCTCTTCATCATTCAAGATGCAATTCCACCCAAAGATCTACCTCATCTTCGGCCCTTCGCCTTGGCCAAAGATGCATGGCTTTGTGTTGTCTCTCTCTACCGGGGAAGCGCAGGCATTCAATGCTCCAACTATGAAGTAGTGCAAGATGAAGCCGATGAGTTTGCAATGAAAGAAGATGAAGAACCTCATGAGCTTTATCAGAGAGTAACCAAACTCGCGGTCTCACTCCGAGATCATGGGAGAAAGGACACGGATGACAATTGGATCAAGTGCAAATTCCTCAAGGCAATGATGCCTTACCACAAGGCCATGTCCTCCATCATTCGTCAAAGGCCGGACTTCCACACTTTGACCTCAAGTGAAGTGTTGGATGAGTTTGTGGCTATGAACATCTTCGACAAGACCACCGACAATGCGGTGCTTCACTCTCAAAGGGCAAAGAAGCCCAACCTTGCATTGAAGGCCAAGGTTTGCGTTGAAGAAGAAGAAGAGGAAGAAGAGGAAAGCAACCCCGAAGATACAAAGTATGCCTATCATGAACACATGGCACTTGCTTCAAGGCAATTTTGGAGCAAGAAAAACTCAAGGCTGAACTTCAACAAGAACAACTCAAGTGGCACGAAGAGCAAGCAACGTGTAAGGACTTGCTACAATTGTGGCAATGTGAGTCATTTTGATGCGGAGTGCCCATATGAGAAGAGGGAAGACAATGGTGGCAAGCTCATTCGAAAGGACAAAGCCAAGTCTTTCCCCAACAAGAGCAACTTCACCAAGAAAACCCCCCACAAGGAGTTGGTGGTTCAAGAAGAGTACCATGAGGATGATGATGATGAAGATGGTGAGTCGGTTGCCATGGCCTCCGTTGCCATTGCAAAAACTCCACGAATATCTCTCTTGGACTCACCCAATGAGAAAATCACCGCCAAGTGCCTCATGGCTAAAGCCACCAACAAGGTAGCTCCCAACATCAAAGCTACCATCATTAATAATCCTTCCTTGACGGATTGCATTGATGAATGTGAGGGACCTAATATGGAGGAAAATGAGTTTGAGTCCTTTATGGGTAAACTCAAGGGTAAAACCAAGAAGCATTTTGTTGCTCTCTTGGAACAACTTGGTGAAGCCAATGACGTGATCGAAGCTTACGAAGATACTATCTCCAAGATGGAGGGGCATAGTCATGACTATGCCGATGAGATTTCAGATCTTTCCAATGCTCTTGAGGAAGAGCGTGGTCTTCGTTTGGCTCTTGAGGAGTCACACAACGTTGATCATGCTAAGTTAAAGAAAGATTTGGATCATGCTCTTGTTGTTTCTCGTGTGCTAAACTCCGAGAAGGCCAAACTTGGGGTTGATCTTGCTAGACTCAAAGAGGAGTTTGATCTACTTGACAAGGCTCACAAGGTCTTGAAGGGTGCTCATGCTAGCCTCAAAGAGTATCATGATCAACTACAAGTAAAGCTAACCAAGGAGAAAGCCGCTTTTCCTCGTATGATGTTAATTGATAATGAAAATGCTACTAATCCATGTTGTGAGCATGTGCATCTTGTTGAGGAGAACGCTAAGCTAAAGGTGCGACTTGAGAAAGGTCTTGTGTCTTGGATACAAGGAGAGAAGAGCCTCAACGACCTCTTGACCAACCAAAAGGGAGTTGTGGGCAAGGAAGGGATTCGGTACGTGCCCAAGTCCAAGAATAAGAAGAAGAATGACAAGGCCAAACGACCTCCTCATCTCAAGCAAACCTTTGTGAAGGAGGGTGAGGGTGCTACTATGGAGAAGGAGAAAAACTTCATGAGGGGTTGTGATGCCAAGAAGGGAAACGCTCCCCTTCCCAACAAAGCCGGTGACTTTAACCCTTCCTATGTGTTGTGCCGCACTAGAGATGGGCATGTTTATGCCAAATTTGTTGGTTCTCCTTATGAGTACATTGAATGGTCTATTTGGGTTTCCTAAGACCCTTGTTACTAACATCAAAGGACCCATTACAAAATGGGTACCTAAAACCAAGCATTGATCTCTTGAAGGTGTTTGCTTCCGATGGGGGATCATGGTTGCTCGATAGTGGAGCTACTAATCATATGACCGGAAGCAAGGACTTGGTGGTGGACGTGCAAAAGATTCCATCCATGCCCACCAATGTCGAGTGGGGTGATGCCTCATCTTCTAAGGTATTGGGACTCGCAAAGTTGCCATTTCTCATGATCTTACGATCGAGAAGGTCATGCTTGTTGAGTCCCTTGCATACAATTTACTTTCTGTTCGTCAACTAGCACTCATGGGCTTTGCCACTTTCTTTGATATTGATTCCGTGGCCCTCTTGTGGAGCAAGACTCTTAAAGTAGCCTTTGTTGGGCATGTCGAGAACAGTCTCTATGTGATTAACTTTTCGAAGTGACCCACTAAGACCGCGACATGCCTAATGGCTAAAGTTGACATGGGATGGCTTTGGCATCGCCATTTAGCCCACGTCAATATGAGATCTTTGCAAAGTCTTCTCAAGGGGGACCATGTTCGTGGACTAACAAATGTTAGTTTTGCCAAAGATCGTGCTTGCAGTGCTTGCATCGAAGGAAAGCTACATGAGAAGGCTCACCCTCCCACGACTATCATCTACTCGAAGAGGCCTTTGGAGCTCCTTCACTTGGATCTCTTTGGACCTCCATCCTTTGATAGTCTTGGGGGTAGAAAGTATTGCTTGGTGATTGTAGATGACTATTCAAGATACACTTGGGTATATTTCTTCAAGAGGAAGAGCGAGACCCAACAAACCGTGATCGACTTTGCAAATGAAGCTCAAGGACAACACAATGGAAAGATCTTGACAATAAGAAGTGACAATGGCTCCGAGTTCAAGAACTACACCTTGGATGAGTTTTTGAGTGATGAGGGAATCAAGCATCAATATTCCGCAGCTTATACCCCTCAACAAAATGGTGTAGCGGAGAGGAAGAACCGGACGTTGATGGATGCGGCATAGACCATGATGGCGGAGTTCAAGTCTCCCTACAACTTTTGGGCCGAAGCCATCAACACCACGTGCCATGCATCTAATCGGCTCTACCTCCGCAAAGGCTTGAACAAGACTCCAAATGAGATACTCACTGGTAACAAGCCCAACCTCAAGTACTTCTGGGTGTTCGAGTGTAAGTGTTTCATTCTCAAGAAAGGTGTCTGTTTGTCTAAATTTGAGGCTAGAGCTTATGAGGGCATATTTGTTGGTTATGCTACAAACTCTCATGCTTACCGTGTTCTCAATAAGTCCACGGGACTTATTGAGGAAACGTGTAATGTGGAGTTTGATGAGAATAACGGCTCCCAAGTGGAGCAAAGTGGTACTTGTGATGTAGGTGATGAAATTCCTCCCCAAGCCATAAGAAGAATGGGTATTGGTCATACCCTACCCATTGAGGAACCCCTTATGGCCGAAGGAGAAGGACAATGTTCTACTCAAGTGGAACCTTCACCAACCCAAGACCCACACGCTTCCGAAGAATAAAGTGAGGGCCCTCAACCTCAAGAACAAGACCAAGGGCAAGACCAATCTCAAGATGGTGTTGTAACATCAAGTGATGCCCAAGGTCAAGCTCCCTCTTCCAAGAAAGTTCAAGATCAAGATCTTCCACGAGATCAAGAACAAGCTCAAGACGACGCTCAAGATGATCAAGTGACCACTCCTCGTCTCACCCCCGAGGAGGAATTGGAGCGTCGTGCCGCCAAGGTTGCTTCCAAGCTCTCCACCAAGGATCATCTCATGACGAATGTGCTTGGAAGCTTAAGAAAGGGGGTAAGCACTCGTAGACAATTAGCAAACTATTGTGAACATCATGCGTTTGTCTCTTGTGTTGAACCCCAAAAGGTCTATGAGGCGCTCGAAGATCCGGACTGGCTCAATGCCATGCATGAAGAACTCAACAACTTCGAGCGCAACGAAGTGTGGAGATTGGTGCCAAGGCCAACGGGTAACCACAATGTCATTGGAACCAAGTGGATATTCAAGAACAAACAAGATGCTCATGGGATTATCATTCGCAACAAGGCTCGTTTGGTAGCACAAGGCTACTCCCAAGTCAAGGGTATCGACTACGGTGAAACCTTTGCTGTTGCTCGTCTTGAATCCATTCACATGTTGATTGCATATGCTTCTCATCATAACTTTAAGTTACAACAAATGGATGTGAAGAGTGCTTTTCTTAATGGTCCTATTAATGAATTGGTTTATGTCAAGCAACCCCCCGGGTTCGAGGATCCCTACTTTCCCGATCACGTGTATCAACTCGATAAGGCACTCTATGGCCTTAAACAAGCCCCACGTGTGTGGTATGGCCACCTTACTGAGTTGTTACAAGATCGTGGTTTTGAAGTTGGGCTAATTGACCCCACTCTTTTTATCAAGAAGGTCAAAGGGGAGTTGTTTGTGTGCCAATTATATGTTGATGATATTATATTTGGTTCCCCTAACAAAGCTTTCAATGAGGAATTTGCCGCTCTCATGACCTCAAAGTTCGAGATGTCTTCCATGGGAGAGTTGAAGTTCTTTCTTGGGTTCAAAGTGAAGCAAAGGAGAGAAGGAACCTTCATCAACCAAGCCAAATACACTCAAGACATGCTCAAGAGATTCAAGCTAAGTGATGTCAAGCCGGCTTCCACTCCCATGCCCACCAAGTGCCAACTAGACATTGATCCCAATGGTAAAGCGGTGGATCAAAAGGTATATCGTTCCATGATTGGCTCCTTGCTTTACCTTTGTGCATCTAGACCGGATATCATGTTGAGTGTGGGAATTTGTGCACGGTTTCAAGACGCACCTAAGGAAAGTCACTTTGTGGCGGTCAAGCGAATCTTTCAATATTTGGCTCACACCCAAAACTTTGGCCTTTGGTACCCAAGAGGAGCAAACTTTAAGCTTGTAGGTTATTCGGACTCGGATTGGGCGGGAGACAACGTGGATAGGAAGTCCACTTCCGGAGGGTGCCAATTTCTTGGTTGCTCTTTGGTGAGTTGGTCTTCCAAGAAGCTAAGTTGTGTGTCTCTCTCGTCCACGGAAGTGGAATATGTGGCCGCCGGTAGTTGTTGTGCACAACTTTTATGGATGAGGCAAACTTTAAAGGATTACGGTGTCACTTGTGACAAAGTCCCTCTTTGGTGTGACAATGGAAGTGCCATCAAGATTTCTCTCAACCCAGTGCAACACTTCAAGACAAAACATATTGAGATTAGGTATCATTTCATCCAGGATCACATTAGGCGAGGGGAGATCGAGCTTAACTATGTCAACACTCATGATAACCTTGCAGATATCTTCACGAAGCCTTTGGATGAAGCAAGATTTCGTGAGTTAAGGCATGAGCTAAATATCATTGATTCGAGCAATGTGACTTGAACCCTTGCTCACCCCACCTCACTCAACTTGGTGTCTAGTTTAGGTGTAGGCATGGACATAGGGGGAGTGTTGTTCTCTCAATGGACTTTCCCTCCCCCCATAATGCATAAACTGACCAAACTCTTTCACATTAGCCATTTTTATGGTACTTGTGCTTCAAAGATGAGTGTTGGTCATGGGCCCAAGGTTAAAATATTCACGGCGCCATACCTCTGAAATCAAACATAGGTGGCCTCGGCCACCGTCCTCTCTTGGAGAGGTGTGTGTCTTCTTTCTTTTTGTCAGTTTTGTGTGTGTGTGTGTTCTCGTTTTGTATCGATTTCTTCTCTTGTGTTCTGCCTGGTTTAGTCGGCCCTTTTTGCGGCAGAGCGGTACTACCGCTTCATGAGCGGTACTACCGCTGACAAGCATCAAGTGGTACTACCGCCCACCCCAGCGGTACTACCGCTGCGGGGCGGGCGACAGGGGGTTATGTCGGGGCAGGGGGAGTTGCTTATCCCCCACACCCATTCGGCCCCACTCGTCTTCCTCGTTGCTCCTGCAACCTCTCGCCGCAGGAGGGGCCCGGCCGGCTGCCATTTTCGTGTCGTCCCTCTCCATTTCCTCCGGTGGAGTTGATCCCCACCAAGTCCTCTTGCCATGGATGCCGGTATTGCCCCTGTTCCCGTTCTCTCTTTGCCTAGATCTTGCATCTAGTTTTTAGGGGCAATAGGCATTGTTCTTCTTGTCTTTTGGCCAAGGCAAGGCTTGAGTAGGATGGAGATGGCTTCTAGGCACTATGGATTGAAGTTTGGTAGGTTTCTTTTTGAATTTGGCATCTCCGGTAGTGCCGGATCTGACCACGGTAGTAGGGAACCGCCGTTCCCCATCTCGCGCGGTACTACCGCTCTCCTCGAGCGGTACTGCCGCTCAAGCGGTACTGCCGCTGTTGTGTCACGGTACTGCCGCTGTTGGGTCGCGGTACTACCGCTGGATGCCCAGTTCCATCTTGTCCTACCAATCTTGGATCCTTGTTGTTTTGTTTGGTGGCTTATGCTCTTTCTTTCGTGTGTTTCTTCTAGTCATGTGTTTTGGTTCTAGGTGATGATCATCCTGAGCAGCAGGTCTGCCGTGTCAACCCCGGTCGTGCAACGTCAAAGCACTACCGCACTTCTGAGTCAGCAGGTGGTTCCTCTAGTACTCAACCGCCACCAGCAGGCGCAACCTCAAGTGCTCCACCGCCACCTCAGCAGTCGAAGAGATCCGCCAACAAGCCAAAGGGAAAGACTGTGACTGAGATGACTGCCAAGGAGTTTTGGGCAAAGTGTCGCCGCAACCCCTATGAGGAAGACCAAGATCCCACTTTGGTCAACCGCCCGTTCTGGAACCGCTTTCAGTTTTCCATCTATTTTGATGTGATCAAGGCTAAGAAGAATATCTATGTTGATGTACGCTCCATCGACACGGATGCTATGGAGAAGGACCCTGAGTACTTTGGTGAAGCCCTTCAGATGTGTTCTCAGCTGAACATTCTCAGAATCATGCAGTTCAACAAGGATTTTGATGCAGATTTGGTGGCTCAATTCTTTGCTACTGTTCATCTTGGAACTGATGCCGATAGGACTCTGACTTGGATGACCAATGGCAAGTTGCTTTTCGTCAAGTGGAAGGCCTTCATGGAGTTACTTGAGGTGGAAGATCACGGGCTTGAGACTCCAATCGGCTTCCGCCCTCACCACAATGCTACCTCCTCTCACAAGCAAGCCCTCTGGCCCTACTGTACTGTGAAGGTTCACCCTGTGACTAAGAAGGAAACCTATGAGTTGTCTGCCTTTCTGGACATCCTTCATCGTGTCTTCCAAGAGACTCTCTTCCCTCACATCGGGAATCTGGATATGGTCCACTCCTATCTCGTGGACATGCTTCTATTCTGCCAGCATGAGAAGGAAGCAAACACTGGAGAGTGCCTAGACATTTCTCTGGTTATGTGGTCTGAACTTCTCTCTGCCGTTTCTGAGCGCAAGTGCCCAATCTATGGTCCATTCATCATGCGGCTCATTGAGAAGGCCTGGGCACGTGTCTATCCCAAGGAGATGTTGGAAACTGGAGAATTGGTTTCTCATGAGATCAAGCGTCTGAGGAAGGACAATTGGGGCACCCCGGCGCCTAAACCAGGGGGTCCATCTACTGCTGCTGACATGGAGATCGAGGGTGGGGTTGCGGCCGATGATCACGATGAGGACTTTGGGCCTTCTAGTGCAGAACCCTCTTGGGCAAAGAAGCTTAAACGCAAGATGAAGAAGCTCTTCACATGGAGTCTCATGGTCAATACATGACTCATGTGGCTGAGAAGCAGGCCATGGGGTGTCACAAGGAGCTCATGCATCAGCTGGGTGCGACCGTTGCCAGCGGTTCTGAGGGCCAGATCACTGAAGAGGAGGAGTGGATTCAGCAGCACTATCCATGGACCCATTCAGACACCGAGCAGTTTCCGACTAAGGATGGCAGTGCGGATGACCCTGCTAGGATGTGATGAGGTTGCTATCACCTGGAGCCGTAGCTTCGCTCTTTGCCCTTTTGGTGTCTCGCTGCCAAAGGGGGAGAGAGTTTAGGGATTTGTGTTGTTGCCGTGTTGCGAGTGTGTCTTTGTGGTTTGTGGTGTCTTGTGTTTTCTCGTCGTTTTGCTTGGTTTGGTTTGGTGCCAGTGAGACCTAAGTTCTAGACATATGGTGTGAGACATATGCTACCCTATCTTTACCTTATTATCTATGTCTATTCAGTACTGTAGTATCTTATGAGTTGCTTGCTTATCCTGTTTTATTCCCTGCTCTCATAAATCCCGTGCTTAGAACTTTTGGACTATAAAATATAGGGGGAGTGCTGATCCGAATGTGTGTGCCTTGCATTCCAAAGGCACTACTAACTAGGTGCACACATTAAGGGGGAGACCGTCTATATTTTGTAGTTCTAAGTATCATTACTTTTATGTCTTTTCCTGTGCAAATCCCTAGTTGTCATCAATCCACCAAAAAGGGGGAGATTGTTAAGGCATATCTCTCTCGATGTAGTTTTGGTGATTGATGACAACATATTTGCGGACTAACCTTGTGCTTTGAGCATTTCAGAGATTCATCCTTTGGCTCGAGACGATTTCTTTCCCCTCGGAGTGTTTTTCAAGATGGTGTAGCTCTTTCGTTTCTTGTTGGTGGATTAATTTCGTAGGAGTCACCGTACTATCAAGAGGGGGTACGCTTTGGTATGGCTAGGGTGGAATCATCACGTACACTTTCGTTTCACTCCCTCTAGGCCTTCCCGTGTCGTTGGAGGTCTTATTCCCTGCTATTTGGGCAGTCTTTAGCCCCAGCGGTAGTACCGCGGTGCCCAGCGGTAGTACCGCTTGTGTGTCCTCGGCGGCAGTATCGCTGCGGTACCGGGCCACTACCGCCTCGACTCGAGGGGGGCACTTCTCGTGTCGGGTTGAGCGGCACTTGCAGCGGTAGTAGGTGCAGTAGTACCGCTCGAGAGCGGTAGTACCGCCCTGCCACCGCGGCAGTACCGCGCTGGGCCTGTCCCGTAGTACCGCGCTGGGCCAGTCCCTCCTCTATCTTCAAGCCCTCTCTGGCTGGGCGGTAGTACCGTAAGGGGGAGCGGTAGTACCGCTGGGTCCAGCGGTAGTACCGCTGCCCACTTCGGTAGTACCGCCCTCTGCGGGGCTATTTAGTGGGGTAACGGTTGGATTGTTCCCCCCACTATAAAAGGGGGTCCCCTTCTTCTTCGTTGATTCACCTCTTCCCCCAAAAGCTCCATTATTGCTCCAAGCTCCATTTTCACCCGATCTCTCTCTCTCTAGCCAACCAAACTTGTTGATTTGCTCAGGAGTAGTTGAGAAGGCCCCGATCTACACTTCCACCAAGAGATATTTGATTCCCCCACTAATCCCTAGCGGATCTTGTTACTCTTGGGTGTTTGAGCACCCTAGACGGTTGAGGTCACCACGGAGCCATCGTCCATTGTGGTGAAGCTTTGTGGTGTTGTTGGGAGCCTCCGATTGAGTTGTGGAGTTTGCCCCGACCTTGTTTGTAAAGGTTCGGTCGCCGCCTCCAAGGGAACCAATAGTGGAATCACGGCATCTCGCATTGTGTGAGGGCGTGAGGAGAATATGGTGGCCCTAGTGGCTTCTTGGGGAGCATTGTGCCTCCACACCGCTCTAACGGAGATGTATTTCCCTTCAAAAGGAAGGAACTTCGGTAACACATCCTCGTCTTCACTGGGTCCACTCTTGGTTATCTCTTACCTTTACTTTTGCAAGCTTATTAGTGTTACTTCTCTTGCTTGCGTGTATGTTCGTTGTTGTTGCATCATATAGGTTGCTCACCTAGTTGCACATCTAGACAACCTACTTTGATGCAAAGTTTAATTTGGTAAAGAAAAGTTAAAAATTGTTAGTTGCCTATTCACCCCCCCTCTAGTCAACCATATCGATCCTTTTAGCTGGCGGCCTTCATCTTGGCCTAGTGCATCTTGACACGGGCAAAAGCCAGCCGCACACCTTCTATACACGACGACCGCTTAACTGCGTCAATACGGGGCAGGGCGTCAACAAGTCGTCGCACTAGGCCAAAATAGCTGCTCGAAACGGGTTCGGTTGGCCATAGCCAGACTACAATGTCCCTCATACCTGAGCCGGACATCCTATGTAGCTTGGCCCACTGCGCTAGCTGGTCATTCGGCAGTGCGTGGCGCTCCCATGCTATGAACTGGTTCCAGAATTGCTCCTCCGTCGCATGCCCCTCCTGGGCTTGGAAGAACCACGCGGCGCAGCAGAGCTCCTCGGAAGATCCACAAAGACATCTCAGGCACCCCACAGTTGCATGAGTAAAACATACGACAGATAGCTGAATGTACTCTGTAGAAGAAGGGGCTTACCAGCAATTACTTGTCCGGCTCGCCTAATCTCCTCACGCGCCGCTTGGGATTCGGCCCGCGCCTCCTCGGCCTCTTTAAGGGCCTCGATAAGGTCGGTCTCCTAGGCTTTAATCTTCTCCTCCAGGGACTTATACTTTTCGGCGGCATCCTTGAGCGCCTTCTGTACTTCGGCCACCCGCTCCTCGTACTGACAGCGGACAACCTATTCGGACTTCAAGTCCTCGGTCGCTTTATCAGCGGCCGCCTTATTCACCCTTGCCTGCTCCTTGGCCTGGGCAAGTTCACCCCTAAGGGCCTCAACCGCAGCCACGCTACCTGCAATCATGCACATAGTAGCGCATGAGCTTTAAACTACAAAGGTACGGGCCCGAACAAAAGTTTCAATAGCATAACATGCGCCTCATCAATACCCTTATTGATGCGGACGAGATCATCATCGGCCAGTCCCAGCTGACGCTTAAGTTCGATACCTCAGCAGCCTGCGCGGTCGCCGCTAACAGTGAAGCCTACATTTCAATGTATGGAAGTACATCAGCTCCTGTGGAAAATTATTGATCCTTTGTCCGCCTCTTTTTGATTAACAAAAGGTACGATCAAAGTCTCAGGGGATATTATCTATACACAGGCATCTTCTCATATGAAAAGTGGTCAGGAATATTACATTTCATACCTCGAAGCCTGTTAACAGGCTAGCAAAGGCCTCGTTCAGTCCGTTCTTGGCAGACTGAACCTTTTCAACCACCACACCCATCAGGGTGCCGTGCTCCTCCACGATAGAAGCTCGTTGTAGTACCTCCATTAGTGTATTCAGCGTCTCCGGACTAGCGGAGGTTGCCGCGGGAATTGGCACTCCCCCCTCCCTCAAGGGGGGTTGCTTATTCGGCTCCGGAGCCATTTTGGTTTCTGGAGTTGTGTTCAGCTGATGGTCGGACTGGTCTAGACCCCCGCCGACAGCCCTCAAGGGGATTGTTACCCCTGTGTTTCCGGCGACCGAAGTATTACCTTCTGGCGCCGTTTTGGTGGCCTCCCATACCGCCTCGTGCCCAGAGAGGCCCTTTGGGACAACACCTCAGCGTCGTCCTTGGCGAGAGGCGGGGAGGCTCGCGAAAGTTACTTGCTCTCCATAATCCTTGGATCCAAAGAGTTTCCCTCCAATGATTGTTGGGGAAGATCGCGGGCTGGCCTGCACCATTCAAAACGTTAATACCATACTCATCAAAACCGGACTTATGTACGACTTCTTCAGATACTCACGATTCGGCAAGGGTCTTCGGCCTAGGGTGCCACTTGGGAATGGCCTCGGTGTCTGAATCTGAGCCGTCTGGAAGGGATATTTTTCCCCTTTTGGGCACCTCCGCCTCCAGGTCTTCGGAGGCCGCCCTCTTTTTCTTCTTCCCCTTCGGGGAAAGGGTGCCGTCGGCCTCCTCTTCCTCCTCATCTTCATCCTCCTCGGAGGAATTGGTTTTGTTCTCTTCGGACGCCCCGTCCTAAGTACCTTTTCAAGGGAGGCCATCTTTGGTTTCCTTGCTCTTCTTCTGGACCTTTTTCTCCGGCGCTTGATAGGGCACTGGGACCAACATCTTCATTAAAAGAGGATTTGCTAGGTTTTCGGGCAATGGAGCTGGACATCTGATCCGCTCCGCCTTCTTCGTCCAGCCCTGTTTTATAGGATGGAATTCGCAGCCTGTCCCCTCTTTTGATTAATTGACTGTGTTATGTTAGAAAAAATAGCACTTACTAGGGAGGCTGGATGACTGCAGTCGAGGCCGATGTCTTCGGACGTCTCCGGCCATGACTTTTGAGTCTTGAAAAGTAGCTTCCAGATCGCTTTATGCATCGTGCCAAAGAATCGCATCAAGGTCTGTCGCCCTTCCGGATTGAACTCCCACATGCGGAGAGGCTGGCGTTGGCAGGGAAGAGACCAGTGGACGAACATCACCTTGTTTACATCTATGAGGCTAGTGTTCTTCTCTATGATATTTTTGATGCGCTTCTTCAGCATCAGCACCTTGTCGGATGATCCCCAATCCAGACCCTTGTTGGTCTAGGATGCAAGCCGCAGCGGGGGCCCGGATCTGAATGCAGGCGGCTACCCATTTGGTGCCGCGGGGTTCAGTAATGTAAAACCACTCCTGCTGCCATATCTTGATGGTATCCACAAAGGCCCCTTTGGGCCAGATAACTTTGGGAAGTTTGCTTATCATGGCACCGTCGCAGTCCGCGTGTTGCCCGTCGACCACCTTCGGCTTCACATTGAAAATTTTGAGCCATAGGCCAAAGTGTGGAGGGACGCGGAGGAATGCCTCATAGATGACGATAAATGCCGAGATGTGGAGAAAGGAATTCGGGGCCAAATCGTGAAAATCCAGCCCGTAATAGAACATGAGACCGCGGACAAAGGGTGTAGGGCAAATCCTAGTCCGCGGAGAAAGTGAGAGAGGAATACGACCCTCTCACTAGGTTCTGGAGTGGGGATAACTTGCTCTTTGGCAGGGAGTCTATGCATGATCTCCGCTGTCAAATACCTCGCTTCCTGAAGCTCTTTGATGTGCTTTTCCATCACGGAGGAGGCCATCCACTTGCCTTGCGAGCTGGATCCGGACATGATTGGAGTACTTGGCGGCGAGGGGAAAGCTTGGAGCTTGGGCGCTGGAGCTTGAGGACGGATGGGCTGAGGAGGAAGAAGGCATGGGATAAGAAGATGGACCCTTATCTTCTTATAAAGGCAGTGAATATCAAACGTCCTCCCACGAGCCTTAAAACTCGCCTATTCCCAAGACATCGTGTAAATAGCATGGTTGGGTTACCCAAAACCATATTGATGAGAATCCCGCAATAAGGGGACACGATCTCTGCTTTGACAAGACGTGTCACTGAAAATCGCACCTCGAAACGCGAAACGGGAGGCTAAAAACGGTTCGAAATAATAATGAGGCCAGAACACAATGCCTCGCCGAAAAAGCTGTCAGAAGACATGACCTATTTTTGTTTAAGTATTTTGCCCTTGTGGTTCAGGGTTGTAACTATTGTACAGAGCCGGATATAGTTCCTTTGATCAACTACTTTGGAGTGTTCGGAGGAGGAACCCGCCTTGCAATGCCGAAGACAATCTGCGCGCTGGACACATCATCATTGAAGCCTGGTTCAGGGGATAGTGAGGGAGTCCTGGATTATGGGGTGCCCGGGCGTCTGGGCTGTGTGACATGGGCCAGACTGGCGGGCCGTGAATATACAAGATAGAAGGCTTCCCCTCGTGTCCAGATGGGACTCTCCTTTGCGTGGATGGCAAGCTTGGTGTTCGGATATGAAGATTCCTTTCTCTGTAAACCGACTCTGTATAACCCTAGCCCCCCCCCGGTGTCTATATAAACCGGAAGGGTTTAGTCCATAGGGGCAATCACGATCATACAGGCTAGACATCTAGGGTTTAGCCATTACGATCTCGAGGTAGATCAACTCTTGTAACCCCTATACTCATCAAAGTCAATCAAGCAGGAAGTAGGGTATTACCTCCATCAAGAGGGCCCAAACCTGGGTAAACATTGTGTCCCTTGCCTCCTGTTACCTTCGATCCTCAGGCGCATAGTTCGGGACCCCCTACCCAAGATTGGCCGGTTTTGAAACCGACACCAACCACCTACTGTCATTCCGTGAATGATCCAGGCACACAAAACGGATATTTTCTAGAAGTTTCTAGAGGTGGCACATGCAAATTTACTTAGGACGGTAGGGTAATACCGCATATAGGTAGGTATGGTGGACTCATCTGGAATAACTTTGGGTTCAGGGTTTTTGATTTACAAGCAGAATTCCAACTTAGTACAGGCAAAGGTTAGCAATTAGATTGAGAAGCAGCTAGCTAGAGAGCAACAACGATCATGATCATGCACTATGCATAAGTAACATTGGACACTAGCATGAGTAGGATATGAACACCATGAACATAAATATCATAGAGGCTATTTTGATTTTGATTCAACTACATGCATGAACATGTGCCAAGTCAAGTCACTCGAACATTTAGAGGAGGATACCATATCATCATACTACATCACAATCATTTTAACGCAATGTTGATATCAAAGATAAATCATTATCCACTCCCAACTACCTATGCATGGAATGAGAAACTATAATCTCTAATTGTCATTGCAAACATGTTTAATCATAATGGGCTGAATCATGGATACTAGGTTAAACATATTTACACAAACAGAACAAGTCGAGTTCATACCAGTTTCTCTCTGCCACGGCCAGTTCATCGAATATCATCATTATTTCCTTTCACTTGCATGACCGAACGATGTGAAAATAATAATAGTGCAAGAGTGCCATGGACTAAGCTAGAATCTGCAAATATTTTATTCAACAGGAGAAGACAAGTTAAAATGGGATCTTTATTAGTTCAGCAGTTATTCATATGAGAGCCACTCAACATTTTCATCGTGGTCTTCTCCTTGGTACAACTCGAATAAAAAGAAAGAAATTCAGAGAAACACACTGAAATATTTTTGGACTTTTTGGTTTTCTTGAACAAGCAAATAAAAGGGAAAAGAAAAAATGAGAAAATTTATTTACACGGGAAAGCTCCCAACAAGATAAAGAAGAACAAGGAAATCTTTTGGGGTTTCTTTTTTCTAATATTACTACTAAGCATGCATAGAAAGTAAACTAACTACAACTAATTTTTTGGTTTTTCTGAAGTTTTTCAAACACACAAGAAGAGAGCAAGAAAATTAAATCTAAGCATGGATGATACGATGAAAAAGTGTGAACACCGACAGATTAAATAAGTGGAAATGAATGTAATGTCGGTGAGAAACACGTACTCCCCCAAGCTTAGGCTCTTTTCCTAACTTGGTAATCGATCAGTAATCTGGATGGTAGTAGGGGTACTGAGGAGCAGGCATCCACTAGTCCCACTGCAGAGGCTCCTCTTGTGCTGCCTCCGCAGCAGCCTGAGCGTTCCGGTAGGTGATGATGTCTGCAGGCATGATCATATATCCGCCCCTGGCAACAGGATCAAACAAAGTAGGGGCAGGCAATGGAATAATAGCATGAGTTTCAATGCTAAAGACCAAGTTATAAGGAATAAGAATGTTAGGATAATCTCGTGCAATAAAATGATGATGCTACATGGCTGCACGGTCTAGGTAAACCTTGGTTAGAGGGTAATCATGAGGGTGTATCCCAACATTAAAGTGAGCCGCCAAGCGAGTAGCATAAATCCCACCATAGATTTTACCCTGAGATTTATTAAGATGGAGGCGATGAGCCACAATACCTCCCAAGCTATAAGTGTTGTCTCCCTCTAATGCACGATGTAAAAACAGCAAGGTCCGGTGAGCTGAGCGCGCCCACCTTCTCCCTAGCAAGCAAGCATTTTGCAATGAAAAGAGCACAGTAATGAACAACAGGAAAATGCAAGCCAGTGGCAGTGATAGCTGACACCCCTCTCTCATCTCCCACTGTCAAAGTACGATAAAAGGCCTCAAACTCAGCCGGCCTTGGCTCGGCTAAGCTCCCATCATAAGGGATCATGCATGTGTCACAAAATTCAGTAAGTGGTATCTGATAGTTTTCAGCATACAAATCAAAGCTCACTTCAGGAGGATTATTCCTAGGAAAGAAAGTAAAGCTTTGAACAAAGATGTTTGTGAGGATTTGGTGCTGTTCACACTCATCTGCGATGAAGTCGGTGAGGTCGGCATTGGCAGCATATTGTGCGAACTGCTGAAGGATTCCAACCTCTTCCAGGAATGGGTTGTGCGGCCACTCACACGGCCGTACCTTCGCCAACCTCCGAGGATGGAGATCACTATCATATGACTCCCCAATAACACCCTTGGAGTTCTTCTTAGAGCCAAACTTCCTAAAGATATTCATGGTTTTCCTATGAACAAAATTCTGAAATTTATTAGCCCCCAAAATTTTCTCAACAAAACTTCACAAAAATGATAGCAACTACTCATAGGGATACATTGAGGCCATAGAAAGCATCCAAACTACTTAGAACACTAAGAATTCAACATGCAAGCACATCTACAGTAGCACCAAGATTAGTTAATTATTCAAAATATAAACCACTAAAAGAAAGACTAATTGGACAAGCGGTGGAGTCACATACCAATCAACAATACACCAAAATAGTTTCGGAAACGGAGCTTCGAGCAAAGAGATCATAATCCACAGGTTTGAGAGCAAGAACATGGGAGAGAGAGCAATGGAGATTTTTTCTGGAGGTAGGTGATGATGTGGTATGAAGATATAAGTGAGGGGGCCCATGTGGGGACCACAACCCACCAGGACGCGCCTGGGGGTCCTGGCGCACCCAGGCGGGTTGTGCCCACCTGGTGCACCTCCCTATGATGTTATTTGCACGAAAAAAATCATAAATATTCAGAAAAAATCATATTAAATTTTTAGGGAATTCTGCGAACTTTTATTTTTGGGTCATTTTTTATTGCACGGGAAATTCAGAAAACAGACAGAACATGGCATTTTATTTTATTTAACTAATAAAAAATAGAGAATAAAAAGTAGGGACAGAAGGTAGTGCTTACTAAATTCATCAACTTCATACCGCTCGAAAATGATCCATTAATAAGGTTGATCAAGTCTTATTAACAACCACTTTCGATTAGCATGAAACCGAAGAACTTTCGTAAATCACTAAGTTACCTCAATGGGGATATGAATGTCCCCAACAATAAGCATTTCATATTTTTTTGACAGTAGGTAGAGGTATTTGAAAACTTTCAATAGTGATTGTCAGAGATTTTTCAATAACATTAATACCATTCACTTGGAATTGTTTCTTCGGAAAGTGCACTGTATGCTCATTACCATTGATATGAAAAGTGACCTTGCTTTTATTGCAATCAATAACAGCCCCTACAGTATTCAAGAAGGGTCTACCAAGGATAATCGACATGTTGTTGTCCTCGGGCATCTCAAGTATAACAAAGTTAGTCAAAATAGTAACATTAGCAACAAGAACGGGCACATCCTCACAGTCTCACAGAAACCGATAGGTATGGCAGTTGATTTGTCAGCCATTTGCAAAGATATTTCAGTAGGTGCGAGTTTATTCAAGTCAAGTCTTTTATATAAAGAGAAAGGCATAACACTAACACCGGCTCCTAAATCACACAAAGCAGTTTTCACATAATTCTTTTTGATGGAGCAAGGTATAGTTGGTATTCTCGGATCTCCATGTTTTTAGGTACTCCATCTTTAAAAGTATAATTAGCAAGCATAGTGGAGATTTCAGTTCCGGTATTTTTCATTTATTGGTGATGATGTCTTTCATATACTTTGCATAAGGAGGCATTTTCAAGATATTAGACAAGCGAGTACGCAAAAAGACTGGCCTCAGCATTTCAGCAAAGCGTTCAAATTCTTCATCATCATTCTTTTTAGTTGACTTAGGTGGAAAAGGCATAGGTTTTTGAACCCACGGTTCTCTTTCTTTATCGTGTTTTCTAGCAATGAAGTCTCTTTTATCATACCTTTTATTCTTACGTTGTGGGTTATCAAGATCAACAGGTGGTTCTATCCCAACATCATTATCTGGTTCTTTATCATTTGGTTGAGAGTCTTCATGAACATTAGCATTATATTTTTCATTATCACTAGGTGAGTGTTCATTACCAGACTGAGTTTCAACATCTGAGATAGAAGTTTCATTATCATTGTCAGGAGGTTTTTCTATTCCAGGTTCACTAGGAGCATGCAAAGTCTTATCATTTTTCTTTTTCTTTCTAGAAGAACTAGGTGCACTAGTGTTAGCTCTTTGTGAATCTTGTTCAATTCTTTTTGGGTGTCCCTCAGGATAAAGTGGTTCCTGAGTTATTTTACCTCCTCTAGTTGCCACTCTAACAGCAAAGTCATGCATATTATTATTATTCATTTCATCAAGCCATTCTCTTTGAGATTTAGCAACTTGTTCTAACTGAGTTTGAACCATAGAAGCATGCTTTCCAACACCTCAAACATCATTTGATATTCTAAATAACAAGTCACTCAAGCGAGCAATCATATCAGAATTGTATTTCAATTGTTTCATAACATTTGCATTGAAGTGATCTTGTTTTCTAATATAATTTTCAAACTCATAAAGGCATTAGCTAGGGTGCATGTTGTGAGGACTATCATTATCATTGAACTTCATAAGAGAATTTACCTCTACCACCTTAGGCAGTGGTGGTGTATTAAGCCCATGTATTTCTTCAATAGGAGGTAAATTTTTAATATCATCAGCTTTAATACCTTTTTCCTTCATAGATTTATTTGCCTCTTGCATATGTTGAGGACTGAGATATAATATACCCCTCTTCTTCGGAGTGGGTTTAGGCGGTAGTTCAGGAATAGTCCAATCATCATAATTTTTCAATATGTTATTCAATAATTCTTCAGCTTGTCCAACAGTTTGTTCCCTGAAAACACAACCAGCCCAACTATCTAGGAAGTCCCTAGGAGCATCGGTTAGTCCATTATAGAAGATATCAAGTATTTCATTTTTCTTAAGAGGATGATCAGGCAAAGCATTAAGTAATTGGCAAAGCCTCCCCCAAGCTTGTGGGAGTCTCTTCTTTAATTTTGTCGGCGTTCTGGGAACGGGGGTCCCCAGACTTGCCTGCCTGCGGCCTGCGGCGTGGCTCAAAGGGGGGCCCAGCACGGCCCATCTTCATCAACACAGACCCAAGACCCTGGCGAGGGGCCAAGCCTCGCGGGGCGGACGACACGGAGCTTCCTCAGGCACGGCCTCATCAGGCTGGCTCGCGAGGAGGCGGAGAGATCAAGGCGGGGTACCTCACGAGGTGCCCGTGACGCAAGCCATGACGACCAAAGGCGCCAGGCGGGTGCTAGCCCGCGCAGTGTCCTCCTTTCCTCTTTGGTGCAAAGGGGGCAAGCACAGCCGCGGAGTACCGAGGCATCAGGCAAAGATTGCCATTTCGGTGCAACAAGACCAAGACCAGGATGACTGCAAGATGGAGGTCATTGTGGAGCCCAAGACGGCGTCACTACCAGAGCTTTGTGCAGGCGAAGACTACTTTTGTCAAGATAGCTAGTACTAGCTGTCCCCCTTCAAATTAGCCCACCATTGTTGGCTCCCTTCCTGCTCGATATTTGGGAAGAGGACCAGGGCCTCTATAAATAGGACCAGCCACCCACGGGGCAAAGGGGCAGAGAAAGAGGGAGAGTTTTAGGGGGATCGAGATAAACAATCGAGGAGAGGGAGAGAGAGAGAAGGGTGACCGAACTCCTCCCAGTAGTTCATCTCCCCAGCCAAGAACAGACCCTCGCGAGGTTGTTCTTCCTTGTATCGCTCATCATCATCAGCCCAAGAGGCAATCCACCACACCACACACTGGAGTAGGGTATTACACCACAACGGTGGCCCGAACCAGTATAAACCATGTGTCTCTTGTGTTGTTCTTTCCATAGCTTAGATCTTAGCAAGGCGGAGGGGTGCAGGTAGGTAGGAGGCGAAATCTCCGCGCGCACACCAGTGTTCGAACCTCAAGGGTCTGCCGGAACCCGAAATCCGACATTTGGCGCGCCAGGTAGGGGTCACCGGAGTTTTCTCTTCCGCCACCGCCACGGCCTGCCTCGCGATGAGTAGCGCGTCGCCCGCTCTGGCCGCCTGCGCCAGCACGGGGGCCAGGCGGCTCCGAGCCCTGGCCCCAGCCCTGCAACGGGTACGATGGCCGGACAAGTTCAAGCCAACAACGCCACCGCACTACGGCGGCGCGACAGATCCGCTGGCCTTCTTGCTGGCGAGCGAGGAGGCCCTCCTCGAAGCTGGAGGTGACGATAGGGTCATCGCAAACTGGCTCCCCATGGCCCTCACCGGCGCTCCCCGCACATGGCTGCTCCACCTGCCGGCAGCCTCTGTGGCCTCTTGGGAAGAGCCCCGCAGCCTCTTCCCCGCCCATCGTGCTACACCAACAACCCCGGTCGTCGCGGCCCTCCTGGGCGGCTCGCGGGCGCCAGCTACAAGTCACCACATCAAGCCGTTCATCCGCCGGGTCAGCGCCGTTTCCACGCGGCAGGGGGCTCTCCCGGACCGGGCGGCATCCAAGGCTGGCCTGACCTTCAGCTCGGAGGACCACCCCTGCAACTCGGCCTGCTCGGGTGCGCTCCCCATGTTGTGCACCCCCACCATCTGCCAGGTGGTCATCACCAGAACTCTCATCGATGGCGGTGCGGGCCTCAGCGTGCTCTCCGTCGAGGCCTTCAACCTCCTCTGCATACCCCTGGAACGGCTACAACCCAGCCGGCCCTTCTCAGGCATTGGGGCGGATCATCCAGCTCCTTGGGACAAATCCGGCTCCTAGTAACCGGGCACCTACAACAACTTCCGCACAGAGCTGGTCGACTTCGACATCGCCCCCATCGGCCTCCCCTACAATGCCATCCTCGGCTACCCAGCACTGGCCCAGTTCATGGTCGCGACGCACCCGGCGTACAACCTCATGAAGATGCCCGGGAGCAGCGGTGTCCTCACCGTGCACGGGGACACCGGAGACGCGCTGCGGGTGCTCAAGCTCGCCTTCAAGACGGCAGCGTCGGCACAACCCGCCGGCTTGGAGACCCCCAAGCCCAAGGGGGCTGCACCCACCAAGAAGAAACAGTTGTTCACCCAAGACAAGGCAGAAACCAAGCAGATACCCGTCGATGAGGACGGGTCCACCAACGCCACTTTCACCATAGGCGCCAACCTCGAACCCGAGTAGGAGGAGGCCCTAGTCGGGTTCCTGCGCGCAAACAAGAAGGTATTCGGTTGGGAGCCTGATCAGTTGGCAGGGATCCCTAGGAGTGTAATCGAGCATCACCTCAACGTGTGCCCCAACGTGCACCCTGTGAAGAAGAAGGCCAGGCGGCAGTCCACAGAAAAGCAGGCCTTCATCGTCCAAGAGACCCGCAAATTAGAAGCCGCTGGGGTCATTCGCGAGGTCCGATACCCGAATTGGTTGGCCAACCCTGTCGTTGTGCCAAAGAAGGGAGGGAAGGAGCGCATGTGTGTCGACTTCACCAATCTCAACAAAGCATGCCCGCAAGATCCGTTCCCGCTCCCCCGCATCGACCAGATCGTCGATTCCACCGCGGAATGCGACCTGCTATGCTTCTTGGATGCCTTCTCTGGGTATCACCAGATCAAGATGGCGGTAGAAGACGTCGAAAAGACAGCCTTCCTAACCCCGTGTGGGGTGTACTGCTACACATGCATGCCATTCGGGCTGCGTAACGCAGGGGCGACCTTTCAGCGGCTGATGCACATCACCTTGGGCCCGCAGCTCGGGAAGAATGTTGAAGCTTACGTCGATGACATTGTGGTAAAGTCTCGAGAGGCCAGGACCCTGATACAAGACCTGGAGGAAACCTTCACAAGCCTCAACGCAGTGAACCTACGGCTCAACCCAGAGAAGTGTGTGTTCAGAGTCCCCTCGGGCAAGCTCTTGGGTTTCCTCGTGTCCCACCGAGGCATCGAAGCTAACCCGGAAAAGGTCAAGGCGGTGGAAGACTTGAGCCCGCCAAAGACCCTCAGAGAAATGCAGAAGCTCACTGGGTGCGTGACCGCGCTAGGGCGCTTCATCTCCAAGTTGGGGGAACGAGCGCTGCCCTTCTTCCATCTAATGAAGAAAAAGGGGCCCTTTGAGTGGACTGAAGAGGCCGACAAGGCATTCCAGGATCTCAAGAGATACCTGACCGGCCCACCAGTCATGGTGGCTCCGCGCCCTCAAGAGCCCCTGGTGCTTTACCTCGCCGCCACTCCCTACTCCGCCAGCGCAGCCCTGGTGGCGATTAGAGAGGAGCGTCGAATCAAAACTGCAGCAGCAGCTCGGGACAAGGCAAAACAGGAACAAGGAAGGCCCATAGAAACCGCCACCGCGGCTGAGGAGGATCAGCCGCCGCAGAGGAGTGCACCGGAGGCGGAAGAGGCCCCTCTCCCAGATGGCCAGCCTCAGGAGGCCTCATCGCCTCAAGAGGCGCCATGGTCTCCGAAGGGAGCCGCCAGCACTGACGCACCCAACCTCGTTGAGCACCCAGTGTACTTCATCAGCACGGTGTTGCGGGATGCGAGGGCGCGGTACCCCATGCCACAGAAACTCCTCCTCGCGCTACTGGTGGCCTCGCGCAAGCTGCGGCACTATTTTCAGGGTCACCTCATCAAGGTTGTCTCGTCATAGCCCCTGGAGAGAGTGCTCAGGAGCCCTAACTCAGCTGGAAGGGTCGCTGAGTGGAACATAGAACTGCAAGCGTTTCAGCTCGAATTCAGCACGACCAGAGTCATCAAGGGAGCAGCGTTGGCGGATTTTGTGGCAGAATGGACGGAGGCACCAGGCCTCAAGGCCGACGAGGATCGGTCCCTCTCCCCGGGAAGCGAGGCGCCAGAAGGCTGGGTCATGTACTTCGATGGGGCGTTCTCCAGGCATGGCGCTGGGGCTGGGGCGGTGCTTATATCGCCCACTCAGGACAAGCTCTACTACGCTATGCAGCTATGTTTCCAGCAAGGTGAAAAGGTCTCCAACAACATAGCGGAGTATGAAGGTTTAATAGCGGGCTTGAAGGCCGCAGCTGCCCTGGGGGTGAAACACCTCACCATCAAGGGCAATTCGCATCTCCTTGTCAATTTCTCCAACAAGGTGTACGAGCCGAAAGATGAGCACATGGAAGCCTACCTTGCGGAGGTCCGCAGGATGGAGAAGCAGTTCTGGGGGTTGGAGTTGCAGCATGTGCCACGTGGCACCAATCAGGAGGCCGACGACATCGCCAAACGGGCGTCCAGGCGGTTACCTCAGGAGCCTGGCGTTTTTGAGGAGCGGCTCTTCAAGCCCTCAGTCCTGCCGTCATTGTCAAACATGGCTCAGCCTCGGGAGGAGCTCCCCCAGCCACCTGCCTCAGGAGCTCCGGCCTGTGGCCCAGCCTCAGGAGCACGCCTGCTCCTGACGATGGAACCTCAGGAGGGATGCTGGATCACGGAGCTCCGGAGTTACTTAACACAAGGGACCCTGCCGGAGAAGGAGGAGGAAGCGGAGCGAGTGGCACGCCAGGCCACGGCATACTGCATCAAGGATGGAGAGCTCTACCGGAAGCGACCAAACGATGTGTCCTTGCGCTGCATCTCCAGGTAGCAAGGGAAGGAACTGCTGGAAGATATACACGGCGGAGACTGCGTACATCATTCATCATCACGGACCCTCGTCGGCAAGGCGTTCCGCAGTGGGTTTTATTGTCCCACCGCACTCAATGGCGCCATCAAACTAGTGAAAGCTTGTGAGGCCTGCCAGTTCCACGCCAAGCAGATCCATCAGCCAGCAGGAGGCTTGCAGACTATACCCCTTTCGTGGCCATTCGCAGTCTGGGGGCTGGACATCTTGGGCCCGTTTCCTCAGGCGCCAGGGGGCTACCACTACCTCTACGTCGCCGTGGACAAGTTCACCAAGTGCGCTGAAGTAGAGGTTGTCCGCACCATTCCCGCGGGTTCCGCGGTCAAGTTCATCAAGGGCCTCGTGAGCCGGTTCAGGGTTCCGAACCGCATCATCACGGACAATGGTTCACAGTTCACCAGTAACCTCTTCAAAACATACTGTGCTAACCTTGGAACGCAGATATGCTACGCTTCGGTGGCGCACCCCCGAAGCAACGGCCAGGCCGAGCGAGCCAACGCAGAGGTCTTGAGGGGCCTCAAGACCAGGACGTTCAAGAAGAAGCTGGAGGCCTACGGCAGAGGTTGGTACGAAGAGCTTCAGTCCGTGTTGTGGTCCATCCGCACAACCGCGACCAAGCCGACTGGAGAGACCCCGTTCTTCCTGGTCTACGGAGCCGAAGCGGTCCTCCCTCACGAGGTCAGACGTCGCTCCGCGCGATTCCTGGCATTCGACGAGGCGCAGCAGGACACCATGCGGGGGATGGACCTCGTGCTGGGGGAGGAACGTCGCCGAGAAGCCGCGCTGCGAGCGGCAAGGTACCAACAAGCACTGCGGCGATATCACTGCCGCAACATCCGCCCCAGAACTCTCCAGGTAGGAGACCTCATGCTCAGGCGGGTTCTCTCCAGGGAGGGGCTGCACAAGCTCTCTCCCATGTGGGAGGGCCCGTTCAAAGTTGTTCATGTTTCCAGGCCCGGCTCCGCGCGCTTGCAGACTCAGGAGGGGATGCCGGTCCAGAACGCATGGAACATCCAGCACCTCCGGAGGTTCTACCCCTAAAAAGGCCCAGAGCCTGTGAAGAAGGCGAATGCCTGTGAAGCTGTCGCGTTTTGGAAAAGGCCCAGAGCCTGTGAAGAAGGCGAATGCCTGTGAAGCTGTCGCGTTTTGGAAAAGGCCCAGAGCCTGTGAAGAAGGCGAATGCCTGTGAAGCTGTCGCGTTTTGGAAAAGGCCCAGAGCCTGTGAAGAAGGCGAATGCCTGTGAAGCTGTCGCGTTTTGGAAAAGGCCCAGAGCCTGTGAAGAAGGCGAATGCCTGTGAAGCTGTCGCGTTTTGGAAAAGGCCCAGAGCCTGTGAAGAAGGCGAATGCCTGTGAAGCTGTCGCGTTTTGGAAAAGGCCCAGAGCCTGTGAAGAAGGCGAATGCCTGTGAAGCTGTCGCGTTTTGGAAAAGGCCCAGAGCCTGTGAAGAAGGCGAATGCCTGTGAAGCTGTCGCGTTTTGGAAAAGGCCCAGAGCCTGTGAAGAAGGCGAATGCCTGTGAAGCTGTCGCATTTTGGAAAAGGCCCGGAGCCTATGAAGAAGGCCAACGCCTGTGAAGCT
>NC_053026.1:398143860-398158562 GCF_003073215.2 Triticum urartu | reverse complement strand
CGTTGAGAATTACCGAGAGGGCCCAGAGATACCTCTCCGATACACGGAGTGACAAATCCTAATCTCGATCTATGCCAACTCAACAAACACCATCGGAGACACCTATAGAGCATCTTTATAGTCACCCAGTTACATTGTGACATTTGATAGCACACTAAGTGTTCCTCCGTATTCAGGAGTTGCATAATCTCATAGTCATAGGAACATGTATAAGTTATGGAGAAAGCAATAGCAATAAACTAAACGATCATAGTGCTAAGCTAACGGATGGGTCAAGTCAATCACATCATTCTCTAATGATGTGATCCCGTTCATCAAATGACAACTCATGTCTATGGTTAGGAAACTTAACAATCTTTGATTAACGAGCTAGTCAAGTAGAGGCATACTAGTGACACTCTGTTTGTCTATGTATTCACACATGTACTAAGTTTCCGGTTAATACAATTCTAGCATGAATGATAAACATTTTATCATGATATAAGGAAATATAAATAACAACTTTATTATTGCCTCTACGGCATATTTCCTTCACTAGGTCCCATGCAAGAAATGGGAATGAAATTCAAACATCCGGGTGTAGTTGCTCGGCCGGAGAGATTGAGAAACTTGGTTTTTTAATTCCTGTAAATCCAAAATACGCCTAAAAATCATGAAACTTGGCATGGTGTCATGATATGGCACCAACATGCTGTGGTAATTTTTTTTGGTTTAATTGGGACAAGCTTTGGTATAAGCTTCTTGCAAACCGGAGCTTCTCTCAAGAAGGCCGTGGTTCCAAGAGGGAACGTGTCACCTCCGTGTGCGAAATGACATACACTGCCTTCTCTCGCCTTAATTTTTTTACACAGGTACATTCGACCAAATAGAAGTATCATGCTATATTTTGGAATTATTTCAAGTTCATTTAGCCTTTTGTATACATTAATTGAATTTATGGGCATTTAATGTGCATAATTCAAATTTGAACTACAAGCACATGCTCCAGTGCACCAAAGTTGGTTGAAAAATCACATGTGTGTCCTTGGGTGAATTTCTAGGTCCCATGCAAGAAATGGGAATGAAATTCAAATATCTGGGCGTCGTGGCTCGACTGGAAATATTGAGTAACTTGGTTTTTAATTCCTGTAAATCCAAAACACGCCTGAAAATCATGAAACTTGGCATGGTGTCATGACATGGCACCAACATGTTGTCGTAATTTTTTTGTCCGATTTGCGAAGGCGCACACATTAACAAGTGTTGTCACGTTACAAATCGGAAACACAAGTATTATTGAAATCGTGGGCACTCTACTTACCAATTACGTGCCGCCACGCGTCCTCCTTTTTTTATTGGCTGGGAGGTGCCATGCGGGGTAGCTATTTGAGTACGGGAGGCGTGCGATCAGACCCCTGCGCGTGCTCATCGGGAGGAGAGCCCTTTGACCTCTATCCACCGTGCACCTCCCGCCCAACCTCTCCATTAATGGCGCCCGAGCCCCTGTTTCACGGCGTTGCTATGTCTCACTAGACTGAGATTTAAGAGAGAAAAAGGAAATCTGAAAAGAAAGTTCTGCAGGGATCTTGATGTAAGATCTGACGGACCTTTATAGCATCGAATGCGACTTATAGCAAGACTAATGGATATAAGGACGATAACAGTGCATAATAATTGTCTTACATATTTAGGAACATAATTAAAAGAAAGCCACATGCGGCAATGCTCGAAATACACAAGGGCAAAAGAAGAAGGAAGACAATGATCTGGCTCGCTGATCTCTACTTTCTTGATGTGTTGCTGCAGTCCGCGGGAACTAGTCACCATAGCGAGCAGCGATGAGCTCTTTCTTGTTCTCAAGATGCTGCTTGAGGGCATCCATAGATTCCTCCACCAGCCTTCTATGCTTGATGCGCAGCATGGCATTCTCGTCCATAGGTTTCTCGATGATGACGCCGGTCCTTTTCAACAAGGCAGCGTTCTCCTCTTGCCGCTCCGCACCTCCGACGATCTTCGCCCTCAGCAGGTCGCGCTCGGCCTGGAGCTTTGCATTGGTCTCATTTAGTTGTCGGATGACGCCGACAGCCTGTTGAAATGAGGCTTTCATGTTGTCCTGCACCCTCGCCCAGCCAGAGATCTGATCCATCTGGCTATGGACGATCGCACGCATGCTCCTGTAAGAGTCCTCGCCTGCCCGTGAGACATTTTCCCAGGCCGCCGCGGCGCGGGAGGACATCTCTGCTGCATTCGCAGCGCGGCGGGACATCTCTTCTGCTTCCGTCGCGCGACCGGACCAGTCTGTTGCATCGACAGCATGGAGGGACCTCCATGCTGCTTCGACAGCGCGGCGGGACCTTTGTGCTGCTACGGTCGTGCGGTGGGACATGATGGTTTCTCTCACGGCAAGGTGGGACATCTCTCGTGCTTCCGCTTCCATGCTCGCCTCTCCCTGGTGGCAATCTCTCAACCCAGAACTCACACTGGCCATGGCAGACGCAAGGGAACGATGATGAATGACTTGTTTGTTTTTGTGGATGAGGAGTTGAGGAAGAATGTGCAGTCATCTTGGAGTAGTAGTATTTATAACTGAGTACTAATACGCTCCTAAGTGGGAATCCGTTTAGGTTTTGATCGGTGTGAACAGGTTTGCAATTAAATATAGCATCGTAGTAATTTAGAATGTGACGGGACGCAGGCTCAAAATTTATTGGCGGTTCTAAGTGCGGCACTATTCCCGGAAGACGTAACGTGGGCACGCTTTCTCGACCGCGTATGTGGCTTTTGCACCATAGGGTGCATCGCAATAGGCAATGCCAGCACATGTCCTGTTCCAACAACCGTGCGCGCTCGTTATTACCATCACACACACTTCTTTTAATTAGAATGTGTCCCCGTCTACCGCACACATGTTGATTTATCTAACTGTTTTTGTTTGTTGTGGCTAATCGCAAACAATTCATCCATGTGAAGTGTATGCCATCAATCGCAGACACTTTGATCTGGCTGACCGTTTCTGTTCTGTTGCCTAATCGCAAATAGTTAATCCTTCTCAAGCATATGCCCTCAATCGCACACACCTTTATCTAGTTGCCCGTTTCTATTGTTCCTCCTCATCATAAATAATTCATCTGAGTGAACCGTATGCTATATATTACACACACCTTCATCTGGCTGCCCGTTTCTTTTGTTCCTCCTCATCACAAATAGTTAATTGAATTGAATCGTATGCCCTGCATCGCACACGTAACTAAAATCTGAACCATGTTTGATGCATCCATCATCACAAATGTTTTGCACCTTTTTTGATGGGTTTTTACACCACCATTTGCGATTATTGCATCGCACACAGTTTCGTCGAAGGGTCTCTGATCATAGTGTCGCGTTAGCAGCATCCTGTAGTAGTGAATATCCATGTGCGATTAATAGTAGCCTAATATTAACGTGCATTTCACATACATATTTACTAGTTTATTACTCACTCCTTTCTGGTTAAAAGGGTTCATCTTAAAAATTTCAAATTTCCATTATATTAGGCTCACTTTGAGTCCAATTGAGTTAAGGAGATTTGAGTCTCATGCCACATTTAATGAGAGTGAGGGAATTAGTGGTCATGCATGTATCTCTACATGAGCCATGAAAGTCCAATGAGAAAGAAGGGTGATGCACTTATTGCTTCGGAAGTTGAATAGGCGGGGAATGTTTCATTGGGCAGTCTTGTATCCACAAAACTCATGTCATCCACTCACAATCTATCTTGATTAATGAGATTTCAGGTTTAAGTCCTCTAAACCGTAAGAGGGGATTAAAAAGGAAATCGACACCTAGACCATCAGATAGCTATATTTTAAAGGAAAAAATCATGTTGTTTTTAACAAAGCTAACTTGTTGTTGTAAACGTTAATGCATTATTTTTATAAAATTTGGTAAAATTTAAAGAAGTTTGACTTAGAACAAAGCTAGAACTTCAAATTATTTTCGGAATGCGGGCGGATAATCCAAGATGAGAGAGTTGAACCCAAGAGGACGGAGGACAAGGGCTGGATTGTCCTTGGGTTCCTCTGCTATTGATTCTATTTGTGTTAAACCTAATCTTCATTCATCAACTTAAAGAGGTAAGGTCACTAGATCTATCCCTCGAACATCTTTCTTTGTGTAACAAAAAGGATTGGAAAAGAGCTTCTGAGAGATCTATTTCTAAAGTGATAAAATGGTACCCCCTTAGTCCCACAATATACAATGTTTTTGCACCCTCCGTCCCACAATATAAGACGTTTTTGCAAGCTATGCTAGTATGGAAAAAACGCCTTACATTATGAGACGGAGGGAGTACCTCGCATATACCATACATGGTCCTATAGATAAAAATTTCTGGAATGTTTCTAGGATGTGTCTACACACGCAAGCAGTGTATTCCCCAGAGATTAACAAAACAAGAAGTGGTGTTAAGATGGGGAGAAATGTATTCCATCGTCATGTAATCTTGCCATCTTACTGCTACCGTACACTTTGAGAAGGCCTACAAGAAGAAGGCCAAGTAAATAAGTTTACACTGTAAGTATCAGCAATAGATAAAAAGGTTGTTTATCAAAATATCAATACATCATTGTCGTGGTTATCTAGTGGGCGGGTTCGCGAGATGAAAGATGCCACGGAGTGGCTTGAGGTGAGGGCAAGACCGCTCTAGAGATCAAGGGACGAGATTGGGAAAACAACGCGCGGTGATTTACCCAGGTCCGGGGATCTTCGGAGAGATAATACCCCTACTCCTGCATGTCTGATGATATATGCAATGTATACGTAGCAGTACAAAGTTGCTCCTGGACATGTATCTGAGAAGAGAGCCATGGGCTACTAGCTTCATGTGTGTGTGTGTGAGCACGAGTGGGAGTGAGCTTCCTGGGAGTATGAGCACATGTGTGTGCGTGAGTGTGTATGGCGTGCATGGATGGATGGATGTGTGAGCGTGGCCAAAATGAGGCTGGATGTGTGAGGCCTCCCCTAGATCACTTTATATACTAGTGCCCAGGGACAAGGGGTGGCCCACGCACCCACTACATTATTGAGATGCCATATGATGATGCAGGCTACAGTGCACCACTATTGGATCGTAGTGAAGTGTCACATGATGCAGGAAGAGTTCTGGTTGCTCATCTACAGTGCTCCACTATAGAGTATGGTCGTCACGTCTGCGCAGGTCTGACGGACGTCTTAGTTGACTTGGCCAGATTCTAGCCGGACGGGCTCAACCCGGATGGGCCTCAACCCGAACGGGGCTCAACCCGGACAGGCAGAACCCCACCAGGGAGAACCCGGATAGGGAGAACCCGAATGGGCCCAACCCGGCGAGGGTCAACCCGGATAGCTCAACCCGGCCAAGGTCAACCCGGCAAGGGTCAACCCGGACAGGTCAACCCAGCCAGATTCTAGCCAGTCAAGTTCCAGCCAGCCAGGGGCACTCCCTTGGCAATGTTTTGAAGCGTCATTTCGCCATATTGGGCATACCCGGGGGTCATCCCACCGGCAATCATCAATTGATTACCAGATATACGAGTTACAAATAGAAGACCACAAATCTGCAAGGGCATTACATAACCACTTTGTTTTTTTAGCTCAAGTGCTTTCCTCTTTCATTGATTAATCAATAATCAGGCTACAGACATGTTGTAAACATCACATAAGAAAAGCAGCTACTAGTAACCATGAATCCCATGACAAAGTGGTGTCGTGGTTCTAAGACTGACAGTAGAATGGGGGGTAGGTATGAGGAGGCAAGATCCCAGATATGGTGAGGTTGTACACACAAGATTTACGAGTTCAGGCCCTTCATGGTGGAAGTAATAGCCCTACGTCTCGGTGCCCGGAGGCGGTCGACTAGATTATATGTGTGTGGTGTTACAAGGGGTGCGAACCCTTGTCCCTAAGGAGGGGGGTGGCTTATATAGAGTTCGCCAGGCCCCACCCACCCTCAGTTACACAGGGTTTAAGGTACATAAATATGGGGTGCTTCTGGTAACGCTAGTAATAAAATGACATAAATGACCATTAAGTCTACAGAGTAAACGTCCGACCGTTGCTGTTCAGAGTGGCTTTCGATCTTCTGTCTGTCGAGTGATTATTGCTATGGTCGAGTGACATAGATTCTTCCGAGTGGAATGCTTCTGGTCGAGTGGATGATGGTATCCCTTGAACGCTTCTGACTTTAGGGTGCTGTCCTAGGGGAGGGTGTCTAGGTCAGGCCTATGACCCTACCCTAGGTACATAGCTTCATCATCAGCCCCCGAATGGTTCAGGGTTCGAGTGGAGAAGGAGTTGAGAATACTTCCGACTCATTTTTTGCGCTTCGGAAGCGTCTTCTTAGGATCAATGAACAACATGATGGCTTCAACTTCTTTTTCAGTCGCCTTGATCCATTCTTAGTTTGTCGAATGAACTTTTGCTGATAAGCTTCGAGTGTTGATATAGGGAAAATCTTCAGTTTGATAGACTGCTTTGCTGCTCCCGGATCTCGCGGGATTCGAAATTTTGGGAAGCGCGCGGGGCGGAGAAGGCCGCAGTAATCGGGGCGGATTAGGCAGGGACGCCTCGGTATCCGCACCACCTTTTTCGCCATGTATCGAGCGAGCGCGACTTGCGGGATTTGACAGGATCGCCCGAGCCCTGTGGTCAGTCACTCGGAAACGATTCCATATAAGGCATCGAATCGGGGAATTCTGCACAGTGCGCCCCAATTCTCCTTTCTTCCTCCTCTGCTTCTCCACCGCTGCCACTTCTATTCTCGTCGCCACCTCCCGCCCGTGTTCCTCTTGTTTCGATGGCGAAGGACAAGACGGCGGAGCTAGAACACACGAAGAAGGGAGCGGCGAAGGGGAAGAAGACCGGCAGGAGTGGGTCGTCGTCGAGATCTGGCTTGTCGCGCGGCTGGGTCCAGGGAGACTAGATCCAGTCCACCATCGTGCTGGATGATCTGCAGGATCTGGCCGAGAGTGGACTGATCGAGCATGATTCCTGGAGGATCCCGGGGGACGGGACTGAGCCACAGCCCCAGGAGGGTGAATGCGTCTTGCTCGCCACCCACGTCGACCGTGGTTTTTCCTTCCCCACATCCCTTTTTCCGTGCCTTTCTGAACTTCTTCGGAGCTCAACTCCACCATTTCTCTCCCAATACTATCACATACCCTGCTGCCTTTGTCTCAAAGTGCGAGAATTTCCTAGGCTGTAGACCGCACTGGGGTCTATTCAAGCATATCTTCACATGCCGCTCACAGACTGTGAAAAAAGCTAACTCGAGTGACGAAAAGACCCAAGTGATCCAGATGTGTGGAGGCTTAGGTATCCAGATGAGGGGGAAGAGCACTTTTCCTGCCATGACTCTCCCTGACTCGGTTAGAGGGTGGCAGTCGACTTGGTTTTATCGCAAAGACAAGCCGACCCCTGGTCATTCGACTGGTCTCCCCCTTTTCCTTAGCGCGAGTCCAGAAACCTACTTCCTTGAGAGTGACACCAACAGAGAAGGTGGAGGTATCCATGTTGATGGAGCGAGTTGTTCAGCTGATCCATGAGGGTGTTACCGGTATGGATCTGCTCGAGGTATTCCTCAGTCGACGTATTCAGCCCCTCCAGGCATGCGATCACGCCATGTGGATGTACTCGGGGATTGAAGATTCCACTCGGATCCACCCGGAGGGCGTTGATGAGAAGACGGTGGCAGAGTGGGTGCAAAGCATGACAGGGAACAAGGATAACCCCAGGGGGTCCCGAAGAGTTTTTCCATTCGACACCAACAACCAACCAGACAAGGTCTGTCTCTTATCTCCGAGTGTTTTCCATTCGGACGTGCAGTTTCTTACTGAGTCGGCCATCTTTTGATCACCTCTTTTGTTTCGCAGGTTTATACGGAGATGTATTCAATGCCGAACGGGGAGCAAGGGCGGTACCATGAGGGAGAAGAAAGCGGAGGCGAAAGTATGGATTGGCAATCTGATGGAGGAGAAGAGGAGGAGGAAAGCGAGGACTCGAGCAGCGGTGAAGAAGTCGAGTCACCACCTCGCAACGAAATCGCTCCAAACATAAGCACGACCCAGCAAGCATCTGCGGCGAAGTAGCTAAGCCGATCGGACAGACTTCCAAGCGCACTCGGACCTCTTCCCCTGTGCCGACTGAGAAAGCTCCTAAGCAGACAAAATTTACAGAACCAAAGCCTCAGAAGACCCTACCCAAGATCAAGATCGACGTTCCTATCACTTCTGCGTAAGTGTCTTGCCTTTGCCTTTCGATCAAGGACTTGTGCTGTCGACTCTCTTTCTCATCTGTCCGAGTGAATCTTGAAACTTGCAGAGCTACTATTTCTAGGACTTCTGCCTATAGGGATGATGGCGCGGATGTGGAAGCGCGGTCACTTCTAACCCGGTATGATTTTCGCAAACTTGTATTTTGCTTTCTCAGCCATTTTGTTGGTCGATTGAATCCTGATGGTTAATTCTTTTTGCAGCTCCTCCCAATGTCATTGATCTTCCAAATGACGACGAGGATGTGCCGCTGAGGCCCAGGAGGAATAAGAAGACATCAACTGGCAAGGTGCCCAGTCGACACTAGTGACGGAACCGGTGATCCAGGAGATCGGCGATGCCAACCGGGCTTCTATTACTTTCGCCATACCATTGTCGAGTGCTCAACCTTCGGCGTCAACTGCAGAGATTCCAACCGATACACCATCTTCACTCTTCACTGTGCATCCTATCCCGGAGGACCAAGCGGGAGCTGCCAGGGAAGCTATACGCCAGGCGGGCATCATGATGGAGCAGATGAAGGTGGTTCGGGGGGCCAGTCAAGCTGCTTATGACGCCAGCGCAACTCTTCGGAGCAACGTCAAGGTTGGTTGATTACTCACTGATCTCTTAGCTTGTTCTGTTAGGATATGCTACCCGAAAATTTTCCTTGTGCATCTTCTTGTCAGTCTACTTTTTGCGTTTGTACACCCACTAGGTGTTTATTGCTGAATAGTACTGTTGAATAGTTTTGTTTCTTGAGTTGACTAGATTGTGTCGATTGAGTCTTTGAACCAGTGGGGGCACGTTGAGTGCACCCACTGGGTGTAGTCCCCGAGACGGTAGTTGACTACTAGCAGTCGACTACGGTCTGAGAATCATAACTTCTTTAGTCGGTCTGATCGGATCATGCCAAGTGTATCTTGAACCAGTGGGGGCACGCTAAGTGAACCCACTGGGTGTAGTCCCCGAGACTACTGTTGAATGTTTGATTCGGTAGTAGTCTGAGAATTCTTTTCACTCGGGAGTGAATAACTTTTGATTCTGTCCACTGATGTAACTTTTGTTGACTTCAGAAATCCTGTGATCTCATCTCCAAATTTTCCGAATTCGAGGAGAAGCAGAGACAACTCAATCTTGACTTGGAGCTGGCTAAGCAGAACTTGCAGAAGGCCAAAGATGAAACAGCCGGTATGGAAGGTAATCAACTGGTCGATTGTTTATCTTGGCCGACCCACAAGTCGTCTCCTCGTTCTTCTATCTGACCCAAGTGCATATCTTTCAGAGAAAATGAAGCAGGCTCTGGCGAAAAAGGACCTATATCTTGCTGCTGCACAAAAGGAGGCTCAGGAGAAGACTGCGCTTGCTGACAAGAAGCTGGCTTCCGTCGGTGCGCTGGAGGAAGAAAACACCAAGTTGAAGACTTCCCTTAACGAGTCCAACCGAGAGGTGACTCGTCTGAAGAAAGACAAGATGGCTTTGAACGAGAAGATCGAAGGAATTTCTCGTAAGAGAAACGACCTGGAAGCTTATCTGGAAGCACTCGCCAAGAAGCTCTTCCTTATGCTTGAAGGTATTTTTCTTTGTCCGGCTGTTTAGCTATTGTCGATTCACCAGGCATCCGTCGACTCATTATTTCTTTGTGTTTGTAGAATTCTGCCAAAACTTTGAAGAAGAAACTGGACGGGTCGAGACAGGTCTGTACCCCATCCTTTCCCTTGTCGGTGATGAAGCTACTATGAACGTGCTCTGACTGGAATCCCGTGTTGCCAGTGTTACGGACTATCTTTCTCGCTTGAAGGTTGCAGTGTCGCGCATCGATACAGCACTCTGGCCAGGGCGACACTTCAAAATGACCTCGAATCTCTGATGGCTTGACTCAATGAGGTCCCCGGTCGAGTGCAGGAATGGAAGAAGTCTTTTGCCCGATGCGGTACTGACGTGGCTCTGTTGTTGGTTCGTGTCCACTTCAAGGAAGCCTGAGAAGAGAAGCTGGCAGCGATCAAGGTTGCTAATACCAAAAGGCATGACTTCCAATCCTTCATGGAAACCATCATTGCTGTTGCCACTCGGATTGCTGATGGAATTGATTTGGATGAGTTCGTCGAGCCTGCCAGCCCTCCTCCTGCGGAGTGAACAAACTTTATGCCTCGCCTTAAATTTGCCTCAGAATGCCAAGTGATTTTATAACCGTTAAACTCCTTCGGGCCTGATGCCCGAGTACTTTAATCTGTTTTCTCGAACCCTAGGATTTATCTGAACTTTGGTTGCTTTTGAATCTTTCAACTCTTTGAGTAGAACTTGTTTCTTCTGTTTGAATTGCTACTGACTATGTGATGCAGCTCAGTCGAGTGAATCATGGGCAAAGGTATTTGGTGTCGCCCACAGCCTGCACCTCATCGTCCTTGCGAATCGGGATGGAGCGGACATTGTATTTGTGGCGATGCTCCGAGGACAGATTGTGGTCGACCTGCACCTCGTCGTCCTTGCGGATAAGGATGGAGCGGACGTTGTATTTGTGTCGAAGCTCCGAGGATAGATCGTGGTCGACCTGCACCTAGTCGTCCTTGCGGATAAGGATGGAGCATGTTTTTAAACTTAGGCGAGTACTGGACTGCAACTAAGCCCCCGAGTGGGAGGGTTGCTCACCACTCGGTAGGATTTTTATACTTAGGCGAGTACTCGATGATGTCTACTACACAACCTTCTTCTTGTAGACGTTGTTGGGCCTCCAAGTGCAGAGGTTTGTAGGACAGTAGCAAATTTCCCTCAAGTGGATGACCTAAGGTTTATCAATCCGTAGGAGGCGTAGGATGAAGATGGTATCTCTCAAGCAACCCTGCAACCAAATAACAAAGAGTCTCTTGTGTCCCCAACACACCCAATACAATGGTAAATTGTATAGGTACACTAGTTCGGCAAAGAGATGGTAATACAAGTGCGATATGGATGGTAGGTAAAGGTTTTTGTAATCTGAAATTATAAAAAACAGCAAGGTAACTATGATAAAAGTGAGCGTAAACGGTATTGCAATGCTAGGAAACAAGGCCTAAGGTTCATACTTTCGCTAGTGTAAGTTCCCTCAACAATAGTAACATAATTGGATCACATAACTATCCCTCAACATGCAACAAAGAGTCACTTCAAAGTCACTAATAGTGGAGAACGAACGAAGAGATTATGGTAGGGTACGAAACCACCTCAAAGTTATTCTTTCCAATCAATCCGTTGGGCTATTCCTATAATTGTCACAAACAGCCCTAGAGTTCGTACTAGAATAACACCTTAAGACACAAATCAACCAAAACCCTAATGTCACCTAGATACTCCAATGTCTCTCAAGTATCCGTGGGTATGATTATACGATGTGCATCACACAATCTCAGATTCATCTATTCAACCAACACAAAGGACCTCAAAGAGTGCCCCAAAGATCTATCGGAGAATCACGACGAAAACGTGTGCCAACCCCTATGCGTAGGTTCATGAACCCGCAAGTTGGTCACCTTAACATACATCAAGTGGCACGTGGTATCCCATTGTCACCACAGATATCCACGGCAAGACATACATCAAGTGTTCTCAAGTCTTTAAAGACTCAATCCGATAAGATTACTTCAAAGGGGAAACTCGATTCATTACAAGAGAGTAGAGGGGGAAGAAACATCATAGGATCCAAATATAATAGCAAAGCTCGCGATACATCAAGATCGTATCATCTGAAGAACACGAGAGAGAGAGAGAGAGAGATCAAACACATAGCTACTGGTACATACCCCCAGCCCTGAGGGAAAACTACTCCCTCCTCGTCATGGAGAGCACCGGGATGATGAAGATGGCCACTGGAGAAGGATTTCCCCCTCCGGCAGGGTGCCGGAACGGGTCTAGATTGGCTTTCGGTGGCTGCGGAGGCTTCTAGCGGCGGAACTCCCGATCTATTGTGTCTTCTGGAAGTTTTTGGTCACGTGGGTATATATGGGTGTACGAGGTACGTCAGGGGAGCCACGAGGGTCCCACGAGACAGGGGGCGCGCCCTAGTGGGGGGGGGGGGGCCCCCCCCACCCTCGTGAGCACCTCGTTCCATCCCTGACGTAGGGTCCAAGTCCATCGGGTGTGTTTCCTTCCAAAAATAACTTCTCAAGTTGATTTCGTTCCGTTTCGACTCCGTCTGATATTCCTTTTCTTCAAAACACTGAAATAGGCATAAAACAGCAAATCTGGGCCGGGCCTCCGGTTAATAGGTTAGTCCCAAAAATAATATAAAAGTGGATATTAAAGCGCAATATTGCCAAAACAGTAGATAATATAGCATGGAGGAATAAAAAATTATAGATACGTTGGAGACGTATCACTGGACTGCAGCTAAGTCCCCTGAGTGGGAAGGTTGCTCACCACTCGGTAGGATTTATTAAACTTATGCGAGTACTGGACTGCAACTAAGCCCCCGAGTGGGAGGGTTGCTCACCACTCGGTAGGATTTTTTAAACTTAGGCGAGTACTGGACTGCAGCTAAGCCCCCGAGTGGGAGGGTTGCTCACCACTCGGTAGGATTTTTTAAACTTAGGCGGGTACTGGACTGCAGCTAAGCCCCCGGGTGGGAGGGTTGCTCACCATTCGGTAGGATTTTTTATACTTAGGCGAAACGGATTCGCAGCTAAGCCCCCGAGTGAGAGACTTGCTCATCACTTGGTAGGATTTTCTTTTTTGGAACTTAGGCGAAGCGGATTCGCAGCTAAGGCACCCACTTGGGGATTTAGAACACTTAAAAAAGGAACAACAATCATCTAGGAGACTATGAAACTGTGTCTTTGATAATCAAACTAGAATGTATTTCTTATTACATCTCAACAATCTGAATGCTTAAGTATAAAAGGGGCGGAGTAGCTCCGCATTCCAAGCGTGTGGCTCGTCTTTATTGTGTTCCACATTGTAGAGGCGATAAGCTCCATTGTGAACCACTTTGGTGATAATGAAGGGGCCTTCCCAAGCAGGAGCGGGCTTGTGTGGTTTCTGCTGATCCACTCGAAGAACCAGGTCTCCCTCTTGAAATGCTCAACCTCTCACGTTTCTGGCATGGAATCGACGCAGGTCTTGCTGATAGATGGTCGACCGGATCAGCGACATCTCTCTTTCTTCTTCTAGAAGGTCAGCAGCATCCTGTCGGGCTTGCTCTGCTTCGGCTTCTGAGAAGAGTTCTACTCGCGGGGCATTATGAAGCAAGTCACTCGGAAGCACAGCTTCAGCCTCATAGAGTAAGAAGAATGGAGTTCGGTCAGTCGACTGATTAGGAGTTGTCCTCAATCCCCAAAGCACTGATGGAAGTTCATCGACCTAGGCGCCCGCTGCATGCTTGAGGTCACGCATCAATCGGGGTTTCAGTCCTTTGAGAATCAATCCATTTGTTCTTTCAGCTTGTCCATTCGACTGGGGATGGGCGACTAAAGCGTAGTTGACCCAAGTGCCTTGGGAAGCACAAAAGGCTCTGAACTCATCAGAATCGAAGTTCGACCTATTATCTGTGTTGATGCTGTGCGGGACACCATATCTGAATGTTAACTCCCTGATGAACCTGACATCATTACTTGCTTCGAGGTTTTTGATAGGCTTGGCTTCAATCCATTTGGTGAACTTGTCGATTGCTACGAGCACATGGGTGAAGCCACTTCTGCCAGTCCTCAGAGGTTCAACCATATCTAATCCCCAAACAGCAAAGGGCCAGACGAGTGGAATGGTTTTCAGGGCTGATGCAGGCTTGTGAGACATGTTGGAGTAGAACTGGCAACCTTCACATCTGTCGACTATGTCTTTTGCCATTTCATTTGCTCATGGACAATAAAATCCCGCTCGATATGATTTGGCCACAATGGTCTGAGAAGACGCATGGTGACCACAGGTCCCCAAGTGGATGTTGTTGAGGATCACTCGACCTTCTTCCGGTGTTATGCACGTCTGAGCAACTCCGGTAACACTTACTCTATAAAGCTGTCCACCCATTACTGTGAAAGCTTTAGATCGACGGACAATCTGACAGGCCTCTTCTTCATCCTCTGGAATCTCTTTCCTGAGAATATACGCGATGTACGGCACTGTGCAATCAGGTATGGCGACCAAAACTTCCATGACCAAGTCGACCACGACTGGGATTTCAACTTCAGCCGGATCAGTAGGGCTCTTAGGTTGTGGGGGATCCTCCATGAAGGGATCCTCTTAGACGGACGGTGTGTGAAGATGCTCCAAGAACACATTACTGGGAATAGGTTCACGCTTGGAGCCTATCTTTGCCAAATCATCAACTGCTTGATTTTCCAGTCGGGGTATATGATGGAGTTCTAAGCCCTCAAACTTCTTCTCCAACTTTCTCACTTCATTACAATAACCAGTCATAGCCGGGCTTCTAACGTCCCAATCCTTCATTACTTGATTAACCACCAAATCTAAGTCGCCGTAGACCATTAGGCG